>NW_005843635.1:42222-49397 GCF_000455745.1 Alligator sinensis | reverse complement strand
GAAGCCAGGGTCAGCAGGATCAGGATCAGGATCGGGCTGCCCTGGGTCAGGGGCCCTGGCCACTGCTTTGGGAGGGGGCAGGGCTGGGGGCATGGGGCAAGTGGTACTGCTGGGTCCAAGCCGGAGCCACTCCCAGCTGGGTCCCCCCCAGCATGAGGGAAGAAGCAGCGGTGCTCCCAGCCAGGCCCAGGACACATGGTGGGGGTGGTGCACTTGTGTGTGTGTTACCAACAGGTCCCAAATTGTTGGGGAGCCTGGACTTGTGCCCAGCTCGCTCATACATTAACCCACCCATGTACACAATCATCAGCGCTCCGTGTCCGGCCCTGTGCCACCCCTCCCTCTCTGCTTTGCATCTTCCTGGTCTGCTCTGCCTGGCCCACGTCCACCTGCTTCCCCTTACTCGCCACCTCCAAGAGCCCTCCCCTTGCCCTCAGGCAGGAAGGCAGGGGGTAGCCCCACTGCTCGGAGCAGGAGGCAGGCAGTGGGAAGGGAGCTGCCGCTGCCTAAGGCAGGGGGACATGGGGAATCCCCACTGCTCGGTTGACCACAGCATGTTCGCTGCCTCCACAAACTTCCCTGGCAGCAGCTCAAACTTGGTCCCGTGCAGCCAATCACTGCCTGCCCTCTCAGAGGTGCATGCACAGTTGGCCAAACATTTCAGACAGACAGACAGACATACAGACAAACTAAGCCCTTTATTATATAAAAGAATTGTGTTATTTGTGCAGATACAGAGGGACAGACAAAAAAAAATGCCGTTAAGCGGAGTGTAAGACCTGAAAAAGTTGGCAGATGAATGTTATTTTCAATAAGACACTATCTCTTTATCCTGTCTCTCCAGAGTAGATCACTGCAGAGCCACAGAGATCACCATGAGTTATTAATGGCCTGTTCCAATTCAAAACAGCTTTGGGGCCTTCAGGGATGTGTTCTGGACTGAAGGCATACGTGGAAACTATAGTCAATAGGCCAGCTTCTCCACTTACGGACATAAATGCAGTTCTCATGCACTAACTGTATTTGTGTTACCTTGCACATGACAGGTCCAACTGAGTGCCAAGCTAGGAGCCAACACAAGGTCTAACTATCACCCACTTCCCACTGGTGCCCTGTCCTGATGATGCAAGGGAGTGTTAAGTGGTTTACAGGCCTCTGCACGGGGCTGGAGAATTTGGGGCCAGGGTAATGTCTGGCTGCACAGGACATGAGGCAGGACAACGTGCTGGACAATGAAACTAGTTTCTGCTGATACATATTCAGCAACCAGAGCTCTCTCCTTCTTGCCCCAAGTCTAAGACAGCCTCAAACTCAATTCAGGTCAGAGTCCAATTCAGGGCCAAAAGGAGATGAAGGATGCTTTGACTCTTAATCTGCAATCTGGGAATCCTCTGGGTTTTCAGTGAAATATGAGCCACATCTTGGTTTACTGCCCTCCTGGTGAATTTTGATATTTTTTTCATGAGGAGCAGTGTTGGTCCACTGACTTTTTGGTGGATTGATTACTTGGGAGATTTGTAAGGGGTTTGGGACTGCAGCAGTCCCACCCTTCAAATATTCTGTTGTTCTCAAATATCTGTGGGCATGTGGTTCAACGAGGGGATTTCTGGCTTGGAAGTGAGAGGCCCTGAGTAGCAGCCTGTCCCTCTGATCCCAGTAGGACTAAAGCTTCCACTCCTGCACCATGGTCCATCTTTTATTTCAGAGACTATGGTAGCAGCACATGTTAGAAGAACATGCGTGTCTACAGGCAAACTGATCTCAGACAATGAACTGTATTTCTGGTTCTAACTCAAGAAAACCTGCTGCTGCTTTGTGTCCAAACTCTGAAAAATGGAGGTGTGTGGGCCTCGTCTCCTGCCATAATTAGTATTAGTCAGTTAATGTACAGCATGGAGACCAGTTGTAGACCACTTATTCTTTTCCCCTTGCTATGTTCAAAATTGACCCCTTGTTGTGGGATTTGTTTTGCATGAAGAATGGCTGGTCCTCATTGATAAATGTCACCTAGGACCAATCAGTGTCTGGATTCCTCTTCCACCAAAGGTTCCTAAATGTTGGGATGGTTTCCCTTATGCAGTAAAATAAAATCATTAACGCTGGACAGTCCTAATCCCAGAATTTCATTTAGGAAGAAGTTAAACGTTCTTTTCCCCTTTTCAAAATGTCTTGTTTTTCAGCCTCTCCCACCTTGAGCCAACAGAGGAAAAGACATCTCCTTAAGCAGGAGGCCACAGTTGGTCCCTTACATCTCTGTAGAGAAAGTTAGTGCAGCGCGTTACCTGTTTTTGAACTTTAATTAAAGACTTGAGAAAAGAGCACCCAGGGCCTGGGAAAATTAATGTAATTGTTTTGTTTAGTGCTTTAAAATGCTCTCTGGTTGGATGATGTAATTCTCCCAATGGTGATTCAGCATATAAAAGACTGGCTTGTCTCTGAGAATTACTCATGCTTTCATTTCTACAAGAACTTGATGTGGGCACCTGTAGAAGCAAGTTGGAGATGCATTATTATTACTCAGTCTTCCTGTACTACGTTCAGTGCAAAGGGTCTACAAGTCTCTTTGGTATTAATTCCAGATTCTTTTTATGACCCCATCGATGATCCAGTTTTTAGTCTACAGTAAGAACTGCAAAGACCTTTTCATATTTCAGGCATGGATCTTTAATGAAATATTTTGGAATTTAATGTGATGTAATGTAATCTTTCATTGTGAAAAAGGAAATGGAACTGATGCACAAAGTATTTTGAACTGATTCCTTTCTGTAAAAATATACTGAACAATATGAAAGGATGGACATGATCATTCAAATCCTCACTACCTGTGTCTACAATGATGCAATGTTCTTTGATACTTTTTGAATTACAGAAAGATGAGATTTACAGGAGTTGATTATTTATTTCCATATTGCAATAAATATTGATCACAAAATTATGGTTCTCTTATAGGTGTTTATATACTAGAGTGATGGGGAAATGAATGATGTGTCCTAGGAACAGACAAGCCCAATAGAATATATCTGGAAGAGTTCCTGGCTCAAGAGATCAATATTCTCTCCTTCTGAAACTGCTCTCTCAACTACATAAGACTGATGAAAGTAAGTCACTGTTTCCTAAGATTTTCCAGTTACAGAGGTTTAGATCTTGAGAAATACATACATCTTACTACCAACACCACTGCTCTTCTATTTACTTTTCTTTATCTGATTTCAGTTAGGATTTTTAAATAAAGGTCAGAGTAAATGCTTCTTCATGTATTATTTCAAATAGTAGCATCAATAATAACATGCATTAATTTTAGCAGAAAAACTATTAAAAGGTGATGAGCATAATATGTAAATGTAGCGATAATTTCATGAATTAATTGAACATTCTGTCTTTGATTAAAGCAGAATGTTGCTTTTTAGTAAACGTGTGATTTATAGAGCTTTCCTAATAGCATTAGGAGCAGGAGTTTACAGAACGACATATAAGGGGTGAAATACTGGTTGTACAGCCATCATGGAGAGAAACCCTATTTATATTGAGCTATAATTCATTGAAAGTCACAGATAAGGATTTTTGGGGTTTTTTTTTGCTTATCTTGCTCAAATGTTCATGTCTAGTTCTTTTGAATCCATCCCCTAGCAAGAACATACAAGGTTTGTTCTTTTTGTTTAATGTGCCTCATAAGAATCAATCACGTAGAGACTAGGATTTCAAAGCTTAATATTTGGGCTCCTGAAAGCCTCCTACATGTGTGAGACTTTCCACTCTGTTACCGGCATTGAGAGAAGCAAGAGGCTCCACTATCATCCATGAAGCTGAACATGTGCCCAAGCTTTGCAGCATCAAGACGACAATAGAAATGACTTTATTGAATTGTCTAAATGTCTCCCATATTTCACAAGCTACCCTATGGACCAGCCACAGTTGTTAAAGGGCATCTAGCAGACACTCTGACACCTGATTTTTCATATCCTTTTCACATCTGTGGCTGCCTGTACACATGCTCATTCATGTTCTCATTGGAACGCATAGATGTGGACTTGATTAAGGGTCCCTAAGGCCTTCCTGCTGAAACTGCGCTAAGGGGGACTAGCAGACAAAGAGAGTCTGACTTGGCAGCAAAGTGCTGAAGGCACTGTCCCAAAGGGAAGCTAGTCTGATTTCTGCTGCCACTGCTGTTTCTCCTGCTTAGAGCAGACAGCCCTTTTGCAAATGTGCCAAAAATAAGGCATCACTAAGCTTATTCAGTACAAAATATGCACTTTTTATGAGCTCTCTCTCTTTATTTCCTTCAGGACCAACCAAGAGCAGTGCAAGTGGAAAGGCAAAATGCAACTGAATTTATTCTGCTGGGACTGCTGAATCACAGCAAAGTCCACATGTTCTTCCTTGCTATTATTTTCCTTGCCTTCATTACCGCTGTGTCTGGGAATGCTCTCCTCATATTTCTAATTCAAGTGACTCCCTCCCTTCACACCCCCATGTACTTTTTCCTCAGCCAATTGGCCTTCATGGACATCTGCCCCAGCCTGTTTATAATCCCCAAAATGTCAGTGGACTTTCTGATCCCAGGCAACACCATTTCTCTGGCTGGCTGCAGGACTCAGGTTTTCCTCATGTTGACCATTGGAGGGGGAGAATGCCTCCTTCTGCCAGTCATGTCTTACGACAGGTATGTAGCCATTTGCAATCCCTTGCACTACCCTGTCCTCCTGAGCAGAAGAGTTTGCCTGGGCCTGACAGCAGCAGTATGGATTTCTGCTCTCATAAATGCCTTAATTCATACCGTTTATGCCATGCGTCTGCCCTACTGTGACTCAAAATCCATTGACCATTTCTTCTGCGAGATTCCTCCCCTTCTCAAATTGTCCTGCTCCGACACCTCCACCTATGAGACTGTGGTGGTTCTTAATAGCAGTATTTTGCTCCTTATCCCTTTTTCCATTATACTAGCCTCTTACGCTCGAATCGTTGCTACAGTCCTAAGGATGAAGTCAACCACAGGACAGCAGAAGGCTCTGGCCACTTGCTCCTCACACCTGACAGTGGTGGGGCTGTTCTATGGGGCAGCAATGTTCACGTACATGAAACCCAATTCTTACCACTCAACACGGCAAGACAAGATTGTGCCTGTGTTTTACTCCATTGTCACCCCCGTTCTGAATCCTGTCATATACAGCCTGAGAAACAGGGATGTTTTAGGGGCCCTTAGGAAACTCGTTGGAAAACACAGAGTCCTCCACTAGAATTGATAGTATCCATAGTTTGCTGTTATGTAAACGGTTTGATTAAAGCCACAAGAACAGACTGGAACATTCAGAAATTTATGCTTTCTTTTTCCTAAGATCTCTGCCTTAACTCTGTCCTTCTGCAAATCACAGGCATTCAGACTCCTCTATCATTTGATCCTTTTGGAAAAGCCTCCAGCCCCTGTTAGAGGAGATTTAACCAGATTGTTGCAAGACTATGGGTGATTGAAGAACCTGTGTAGCCCATATCCTGCAAAAGGCTGAAATCCTTTTGCAGGAAATAGGTCAAGTGTTCAAATGGACACATTTCCAGCAGCCACTTTTCCAGGTGGAATTGGGCCTGAATCTTCTACCCTCATCAGTTTAAAACCATTTAAACTTCACAGAGCTCATCAGTAGAGTCCTTGGGAGAAAAAAAAAAAAAAAAGTGAGAGCTCCATTTAAAACACCCCCTTTTCTCTTTGATAGGTTTGATCATGAGAAATGAGAAGTCACTATTGACAAGTAGGTCTATACATTTTGTTGGAATGAAATGAATTGTGTTAATGCATTGCATCACTAAAAAAGGAAAGGGAAAAGAAGAGGAAGCTCCCTAACTTTACATCCATAATGAGACTTTGAACATAGAGAAAGTGAAAAGGAAAGGGTTTATTTCTCTGTACCTGCAAAGACTGGAGCAGACTGGGATACAAAATGTACTGAATGCAAGTACTGAGTCAAATAAAATAATTCATGAATTGTGTAGCAAAGTTGGGGTCCCTAACTAGCCACAGAGCTATTTTCCCACCTGTCTCCGGGCATGCTGCCCACCTGTCTCTCCTGCCACACTTTGTTGTAACTAATTAAGTTGTTAATTAACGTGGGAGGCTGCCCATTTTACACCCCGCCATGGGCGGGAGGGGGGTCTATCCACAGCTCCGTTCCACCCCTACCCTGTGGCCCAAGCCTTACAGATGGCATCTCAGGCAATTGGATAAAACGTCCCCTTTGCCCATTAGCTGCGGTCCCACCCATGGGACCTTCGGCTTCCATATAAGCCCTGGCCCCATCTCAGGGCAGTCAGGATCCCAAGCTTCTTTGCTCATCATGGGCATCCCTCACTGTGGGCCCTTGGCCCTTTTGACCCTTCTGGTCCTGGCCCCAGCATTGACTTGTTGAGTCCCTCAGTTGGGTTTATGCCTCCTGCCTGCACTTAGGGTTCGGGGTCCCCCATTCCCGGCTCAGGTGCCTGTGGAACCATGCCTGGACCTGTGGGGTCACTCCCCCAGCAGACTCAGGCACTTCCTGCTCCAATGGTATATGGGTCACCTGAAGGGGAGGGCTGGGGTTAAGGCGCCCCTTCTCACCTTTCACCAGGGTGGTATCTGGCCTGGCATTTCCTGGGGGCTCCCACACCACTGAGAGCCCTACCAGGCCACCCTCTCCAAGCAGGGTGCAGTTTTAGGTCATGCCCAGGACCAGGAGCCTCCAAACCATCCCCTACCCTTAACTCCAGGATGTTTCATGCAGCCTTGCAGCCATGCAACGTTACTGCCTGGCTTGCCAGCAGTGAACTGCACTGCTTATATAGGTAGCCAGGGATCTAAAATGGCTGCCACAGTCAATCACCTGCTGGCTGCTTGGCTCAGCCCTTAAAGTGGCAGCACCAACAGTGCCCTGCCACAAATAGCTATCATCCTCCGTTCCCCTCTCACATTTAGAATTTTCCAGTTAGTTTGGTATCTGGACCTTGTAGCAGATTTCGGGGCTTTCTTAGCTCAAAAGCTTTTATGCTTCACACAGCTCTTTATTTCCTAGACACAGGTGCCTCTTGGGAGCCATCAGCAATGTAAACCAGCACTCAATACCATAACTTAACATAGCTGATATGGGGGAGTACACTTATAATTCTGTCTCTTCTAGTCCTAAAAAACTGCCGCGACTCCATCAAAAACTCTC
>NW_005843635.1:37709-42180 GCF_000455745.1 Alligator sinensis | reverse complement strand
ACTTCCCCTGGCCAGGTAATTATCTTTCTCAGTTGGCCAAGTCAGTAATCACTCCCAACTGCCTGCAGCTGGGCTATAGCCCTTGCAGACTTACTGAGAGTTATTTCATGGGCTCTGTCCTCCTCTGTACCCCACCCATGAATTAAGCCCTTAAGGTAACTAGGGCATGGATGGACAGGATTGGGTGAGAGAGAATTTAAGAGGTCTTCCCTGTTCAGGGCACGGATGTGTTGCTTGCAGCCGATTGCATAAATTCAGCTGTAGCACTTTGGAGTTAGACTAAAATAAAGAGCTAAGAGAAGGTGGTTGGATCAGATAATGGAGACTATGAAAATTAAAAAGCTAACAAAAGCCCTAGCAAATGGCAGAATAGTGTGGAGAACATGGATTTGAAACAGCAGCCAACCACAGTTAAGGATAACATTGATGAAGAAGAAGAAATTCAAAGGTCCTGCAGGTGTGGGGAACAATTAAAAAACAAGCTTTATCCAGGGAAAAATGGATTTGGTAGAGTATCTGGCCCTGGTAACGCTCTTTGTTTCCATCTTCCAGGGGCGCCAACTCCATCTGGGTGAAACACATAGCCACGTCCTTGAACACCATCTTGAGAGAGAGTCACAAGTGCTAGACACTAAGCCCCTTTTCTTCAGACCCCTCCAGCCCCTGCAGTATGGATTTACACTCTCCCATAGAAAGCACAGTTATCCCAGGTAAGGATGAAAACTTTCCAATTTTCTCTAACATGGCTGTAGGACCAGAGGGTCTGGTGTGAATAAGCTTAGGGTATGCATTGATTTAGGCCATGTCATCTGGGACTTGTCCTGCTCCGACACCTCCGTATACGAGCTTCTTGTGTTTGTTAGTAGTATTGTCCTGCTCCTCACCCCTTTTCCATCATACTAGCCTCTTATACTTGTTTCCTCTATACAGTCCTGAGAATGAAGTCAACCAGAAGACAGCAGAAAGCCCTGGCTACTTGTTCCTCACATCTGACTGTGGTGGGGCTGTACTATGGGGTAACTATCTTCATGTACATCAGATCCAACACTTACCACTCTCCAGAGCAAGACAAGATGAGTGCTGTGTTTTATACTGTTGTCTCCCCACTTTTAAATCCTGTCATATACAGCCTGAGAAACAGGGATGTCACAGATTCAGATTAACAGAAGTTTAGGGCTTGAAGGGGCCTCATGAGATCGTTGAAACCAGCCCCCCCTCCCCCCTTGCTTTCAGCTGGAAAGACTGCTGTGGTCATAAACCCAGCAAGGTGTGCGTTCAGTCTCCTTTTGAAGATCCCCAGGGTAGGTGCCTGCACCACCCCTGCTGGGACTCTATTCCAGACTCTGGTCACACAAACCCCAAAGAAGTTTTTCCTTACTTCCAGACTGAAACCTTGTTCTAGGAGATTATGACCATTGTTCCTGGTTTTCCCCTGGGGCATTTTGGTGAATAGTTGTTTGCCTAGCCCATGATGCTCTCCCTTGATACATTTGTAAGATGCATGTCCAAGGAGTGTTTAGAAAGCTGGTTGGAAAATACAGTCTTCCACCAAAACTGACATTAGTTGTACTTGCCTGACCTGTGCTTGGACTGAATGAAGCCAAGAAGGTCACTGATGGGGTTTTCTAGAATCAAGGGTATTTTGACTCCTTTACCACTGAATTACTTTGGGAAAAGGTGTCAATAATTTTCTTCACCCCCCTCCCAACCCCCCCCCCAAAAAAAAAAATAAGCACGCACACTTCATATTCTGGGAGACTGGACATGACTGTTTAATATAGCTAGCACCTTCTATGAGTTTGACATACTGTATAACCATAATCCTTGCCTCCTGCAGATTCCTGAAATTCTCCTGAAGGAAACAGGTTATTTGTTGAGATCTGAACATTTCAAACCTCCACTTGTCAGAGTGGGATTGCACTTTTGTATTGACTGTCCTTCTACACATCACCTTTAAACCCAGCATATTCCAGTGAGTTCAGCAGTGGAACCCCTGGTGTTACTGGAGGAAAAAAGAGCTCTGATTGAATCCTTGTCTTGTACCTTTAGTAGCCTCGACGATGAAAAAAATGGAAGTGACTGTTAACAAGTAGCTCCATAAAATTTGACTAGCTGTCAATCCTGCCTTTCCTAACCTTCCCATTAGTCATTATCTTGATTCTTTGATGCAGGTTTATTTTCAGACATGTGTATTAGGCCTGTGCAAAGTGGCAAGTATTCACTTCTGATACAGATTCGGCCGATTCGGGGAACAACGACGATGAAAAAAATGGAAGTGACTGTTAACAAGTAGCTCCATAAAATTTGACTAGCTGTCAATCCTGCCTTTCCTAACCTTCCCATTAGTCATTATCTTGATTCTTTGATGCAGGTTTATTTTCAGACATGTGTATTAGGCCTGTGCAAAGTGGCAAGTATTCACTTCTGATACAGATTCGGCCGATTCGGGGAACAATGATTTGATAAAGTGGCAAGTATTCACTTCTGATACAGATTTGGCCGATTCGGGGAACAGTGATTTGATTCAGTGATTGGAATCACTGTCCTGAATGATTTGTCCAAATCTGATTCAGAGATTCAGCTGCTGCCAAATCAGCTGAATCTCCAAATCACACAGGCCCCATCCACCGCCCACTCTCCCAGCTCCAACAATGGCTGCTGCACCCGCCCCAGCTCCCGGCTCTTTGGGAAAAAAAAAAGCCCCCACTCACTGGCTGGAGTGGGGCAGGATCTCTTTTGCCACACACTGCTCCATGCTTCATGGGCGGCTCTGCCATGATCCCTCAGAAGCCTACTTACCAGCTTGGAGTCCGGCTCCAGCTTCCTGCTGCAGTGTGCAGGGACTGCCTGAATTGCCAAAGCTCCCCAAATCTTTTCTGAATCAATTCAGAGAGCTTCAAATCAATTCAGACCTTTTAATTGGACCCCTGATTCAATTCGGATTCAGAGATCCAGTTGCCAAATTGGGCTGAATCTTCTCTGAATCGAATTAGCACTCGAAGCTTCATACAGCCCTAATGTATGTCTACAGGCAAGTCAGTCTCAGATAATGAACTGTATTTCCAGTTCTTATTTAAGAAAACATGCTGCTCTTTTGTGTAGAAACTCTGAAAAACTGAGGTGCGTGGGCCTGGTCTCCTGTCATAATTACTATTAGTCAGGTAATGTAGAGCATTGAAACCCACTGATTCTTTCCCCCTTGCTATATTCAACATTGACCCCTTGCTATGGGATTTGTTTCTCATGAATTTTCAAAAAAAATGCTGGTCCTCATCGACAAATGTCACTTAGGACCAGAAAAAGTCTCAATTCCTCTTGTACCAAAGGTTCCTAAATGTGGGGATCTATTCCCTCATGAAGTAAAATAAAAACATTAATATTGGACAACTTCTACTACACATAATCCCAATATTTCATTTACGCAGAAATTAAATATTGTTTTCACCTTTTCAAAATGTTTTATTTAGCAGCCTTTCCCATCTTGAGCCAAACGGAGGAAAAGACATCTCCTCAAGCAGAAGGCCACAGTTGTTCCCTTACATCTCTGTAGAGAAAGTTAGTGTAGGGCCTTACCTGTTTTTGAACTTTTAATTAAAGACTTAGGAAAAGAGTCCCCAGGGCCTGGGAAAATGAATGTAATCATTTTGTTTAGTGCTTTTAAATGCTCTCTGCTTGGATGATGTCATTCTCCCATTGGTGATTCAGCATATAAAAGACTAGCTTTTCTCTGAGAATTTCTTATGATTTCAATTCTATAAGCACGTGATGTGGGAGCTGTAGAAGTGAGTTGGAGATGAAGTGTTACTACTCAGTCTTCCTGTACTACGTTCAGTGCAAAGGGTCCACCAGTCTGTTTGGTATTAATTTCAGTTCATTTTTATGACCCCATCAATGATCCAGTTTTTAGACTATAGAAAGAGCCACAAAGATCTTTTCATTCTTCAAACATGGATCTTTAATGAACATTTTTTAATGCAATGTAAAGTAATATTTCATTTTGGGAAGGGAAATGGAATTTATGCACAAACTATTTTGAACTGATTCCCTTCTGCAAGAAAATAATATTGATCAATATCACAGGATGGACATAATAGCTCAAATCGTCACTACCTATGTCTGTATGGATGAAATGCTCTTTGACACTTTTTGAATGACAAATGTGTAGGTGACAAAGATGAGAGTCACAGGAGTTGCTTCTTTCTATATTACAATAAATATTGATCACAAAATTATGGTTTTGTTATAGGTGTTTATGTACTAGAGTGATGGGAAAAATTAATGTGTCCTAGAAATAGAAAAACCCAGAAGACTAAATCTGGAAGAGTTTCTGGCTCAAGAGATCAATATTTTCTCCTTTTGGAATTGCTCTCTCAGCTACATAAGACAGATGAAGGTAAGTCACTGTTTCCTAAGATTTTCCAGTTACAGAGGTTTGGTTATCAGAAATAGGTATGTCTTACCACCAACACCA
>NW_005843635.1:27971-37699 GCF_000455745.1 Alligator sinensis | reverse complement strand
CGCTCTTCTATTTACTCTTCTTTACCTAATTTCAGTTATGATTTTTAAATAAAGGTCAGAGTAAATGCTTCTTCATGTATTATTTTAATTTGTAGCATCAATAATAATGTATTAATTTTAGCAGAAAATATTAAAATGTGATGAGCATAATATGTAAAAGATGCAGATAATTTCATGAATTAGTTGGAGATTCTCTTTTAATTAAAGAAGAATGTTCCTGTTAGGAAAGCTTCATAAACCAGGCCTTTAATAATGGTAGTAGAAGCAGCAGTATACAGAATGACATAAAATGTGAAATCCTGGATATATGGACATCATGGGCAGCGAAGTGCTGAAGGGAAGCTAGTTTAATTTCTGCTCCCACAGCTCCTTCTCCTGTTTGGAGAAGAAAGGCCTTTTGTAAATGGGACACAACTAGGGCATCTCTAGGTTTGTCCAGTACAAAACATGCACATCCTCTCAGCTTGCTCTCTTTATTTCCTTCAGGAACAACCAAGGGAAGTGCAAGCGTAGAAGCAAAATTCAACAGAATTTATTCTGCTGGGACTGCTGAATCACAGCAAAGTCCACATGTTCTTCCTCGCTATGATTTTACTTGCCTTTGTTACCGCTGTCTCTGGGAATGCTCTCCTTATATGTCTAATCCAAGTGAATCCCTCCCTTCACACCCTGATGTACTTTTTCTTCAGTCAATTGGCCTTCATGGACATCTGCCCCAGATTGATTCTTTTCCATAAAATGTCTGTGGATTTTCTGACCCCAGGCAACACCATTTCTCTGACTGGCTGTGGGACTCAGATTTTCCTCGTGTTGACCACTGAAGGAGGAAAATATCTCCTTCTGGCAGTCATGTCTTATGACAGGTGTGTAGCCATTACAATACCCCATCCTCATGAGCAGACGAGTCTGCCTGCACCTGGCAGCAGCAGTATTGATTTGTGCACCCATAAATGCCTTGATTCATACTGTTTATGCCATGCATCTGCCCTACTGTGGCTCAAAATACATCGACCACTTCTTCTGTGAGGTTAAAGCCCTTCTCAAATTGTCATGCTCTGACACCTCCACCTATGAGACTCTGATATTTATGAATAACAGTATTTTCTTCTTCATCCCTTTTTCCATCATAGTAGCCTCTTACACATACATCCTCTCTACGGTCCTGAGGATGAAGTCAACCACAGGACAGCAGAAGGCTCTGGCCACTTGCTCCTCACACCTGACAGTGGTGGGCATGTTCTACGGGGCAGCCATCTTCATGTACATGAGACCCAATTCTTACCACTCAACACAGCAAGACAAGATTGTGGCTGTGTTTTACTCCATTAGTCACCCCCGTTCTGAATCCTGCTATATACAGCCTGAGAAACAGAGCTATTTTAGGAGCCCTTAGGAGGCTGTTTGGAAAATACTGAGTCCTCTTGTAAATTTGATAACCATAGCTTCCTGTTACAGTCTGTTCAAAGCCAAGATAATATTTTGGAAAATTCAGAACAAAGAAACCTTAAACTTCTGAGACCCCCTGCCTTAACTGTCTGTGTCCTTCTGCAAAACAAGGGCTTTCAGACTCCTCTGTCACTTGATCCTTCTGGAAAAGCCTTCCAGCCCCTGTTGCGAGACATTTAACCAGATTATTGCAAGACTATGTGGGATTGAAAGCCTGTGTAGCCCATGTCCTACAAAAAGCTGAAATTCTCGTGCAGGACATAGGTCAAGTGTTCAAGTGGACACATGCCCAGCAGCCACTTTTCCAGGTGGAACTGGGCCTGAATCTTCTCCAACCCACATCTGTTTTAAAGCAATTAATCTCCACAGAGCTCAACCGTCAAATTCTTGGGTTTTACCAGAGACCAGAGGGGAAAAAGAGAGAGAGAGCTCCATTTGAATTTTCATCTTTTCGGTAGCTTTAATCATGAGAAATGGGGACTCGCTATTGACACATAGGTTTATACATTTTGTTTGAAATAAATGAATTTGCTTAATGCACTGCATGACTAAAAAGGAAAGAGAGAAGAAGAGGAAGCTTCCTAACTTGACATCCATAAGGAGACTTTGTACGTGGAGAAAGTGAAAAGGAAAGGGCTTCTTTCTCTGTACCTGGAAGGGCTGGAGGAAACTGGGCTACAAAATTTACTGAATGCAAGCACTGACTCAAATAAAATGATTCATAAATGGATACAATCCTTCTATTCCCCTCTCACATTTAGAATTTGCCAGAGAGTTTGGTACCTAGACCCTGTAGCAGTTTTGGGGGTTTTCTTAGCTCAAATACCTTTAAGCTTCACACAGCATTTTATTTTCTGGACACACTTGCCTCTCAATAGCCAGTGCCAAAAAAAAGCACTCAATATTATAATGTAACATAACCTATACAGAGTGCACTTATAAGGCTGTCTCCTCTAACCCTGAGACAATGTCTCTGACTCTTATCAAAATCTCCCTCTCTTTCTCCTGGTACCTTTCCCTCAGAGAATTTTTTACTTCCCGTGGCCAGCTAATTATCTTTCTCAGCTGGCTCATCTTATTATCACTCCCAGCTGCCTGTGCCTGGGCTGTAGCCCTTGCAAGCCTGGTGGGAGTTCTTTCATGGGCTCTGTCCTCCCCTGTTCCCCACCTGTGCAGTAAGCCCTTAAGGTAACTAGGGCATGAATGAGACAGGAGTGCCCTACCTAATGCCTGAGGTGGGGAGAGAGAATTTAAGTGGGTTCCCCTTTTCAGGGGGGAGGATGTGTAGCAGGCTGGCTGGCTGAGGCTTACAGCAGACTGCACAAATTCAGCTGTCGCACTCAGCAGGCTTGCAAGGGCTACAGCCCAGCTGCAAGCAGTTGGGAGTGATTACAGGCTGTTCTAGCTGAGACAGCTAATTAGCTGGCCACTGGAAGTTAAAAGCTCCTAGATAAAGAAGTTAGGCTACTTCTAAGGTTCTGGGAAGAGATTTAGGCCTGTGAGTTTGGAAACGGTTGTGCTACCCCAGAGCTAGAGTCAGAGTACCGTAGAGAGGGAAGGTTTTAGTGCAGAGGAAGCAGCAGTGAGTTATAGACATCTTCTTGGGGCTAAAGGAAACTCAGGACTATGGACTATATTAAATTATGCTATTGAGTTCTGATTTATGAGGCAGGTGTGCCCATAAAATAAAGACTGTGTGAAGTTTAAAGGTTTTTGAGCTAAGCAAACCCCTGAACCTGCTAAAGATCTCAATTCTCAGTGAATCAAAGCAGGGTTTTGTAAAGCCTTGAATATCCCTTCATTTTCCCAACATCATCTCAGTAAAATGCAGAAGCTTGTGTGATGCATTTCTATGTGGCATTTCTCCATACATGTTTGGGAGGTCCTTCCTCAAATTTAATTTCTAAATAGTGATGTTGCTATAGGCTATGTGCAGCCTCTTGAGATGAAACTGTGGGTCAGAAATGAGAGACCACAAGTTTTATTGTCCTTGGACATTCTGGCAGCTGAGTCTGAGGGCAAGAATAGTGTTCCCATAATAGGAAACAGGTAAATCCAAGAAGAGGTTGGGTAAACAATAGCCCCAAAGTGAACATCAAGAAAGGGACAGAACTAGATTTCATATTTCATAGATATCATAGACATTTGGTCTGGAAGGGACCCCAGAGGATCATTGAGTCCAGCCCCCTGCCCCAGGGGCAGGAAGTCAGCTGGGATCATAGGATCCCAGCAAGATAAACATCTAAATGTGTCTTGAAGGCAATCAAAGTGGGTGCTTGTACCACTTCTGGCGGCAGTCTATTCCAAACCTTGGGGGCTCGGACAGTAAAGAAGTTCTTCCTTATGTCCAGCCTTAATTGGTCGCTGCAGAGTTTGTGACCATTCAATCTTGTCATCCCTTGGGGCACTCTGGTGAACAGATGTTCCCCCAGATCCTGGTGAACACCCCTGATAAACTTATAGGTGGCCACCAGATCACACCTGAGCCTGCACTTTTCCAGGCTGAAGAGTCCCATGGCTCTCAGCCTCTCATCATAAGGTGAGACCTGACCTCTGATCATGTGCGTGGATCTCCTCTGCACTCTCTCAAACTTCTTCACATCCTTTTGGAATTGTGAAGCCCAAAACTGGATGCAGTACTCCAGCTGCGGTCTCACTAAGACCGAGTACAACAGGAGAATGACATCCTGGGATTTGCATGAGAAGCAAGCCAGCATTTTGCTTGCTTTACTAGCTGCAGCATCACATTGAAGGCTTATGTTCATCTTGTTGTCAATCATAACCCCCAAGTCCTTTTCATCTGTAGTGCTAACCACCGTTGCACTGCCGAGCCTATAAGCATGCTGCAGGTTTTTCCTCCCAAGGTGGAGAACCTTGCATTTTTTGGTGTTAAACACCATCAGGTTCTCATCCACCCATTTCATGAGCCTGTCAAGATCTGCTTGGATCATCCTCCTGTCCTCAGGTGTGGACACTTTACTCCCAAGTTTGGTGTTGTTGGTGAACTTGGCCAGTTCGCTTCTGATACCAATGTCCACATCATTAATGAAAATGTTGAATAGTATAGGTCCCATGTCAGAGCATTGAGGGACCCCACTGGTCAGAGTGCACCATGACAATTGACTTCCATCAGCTACCACCCTCTGGGTCTGACCACAGAGCCAGTTCCCCAGCCAGTGGATCATGGTGAGGCCAAGGCCACAGTTAGCCAGTGTTGCCAAGAGGTGATCATGGGATACCAGATGTAAGACTTTTTTAAAGTCAAGATATATGACATCAATCTCTTCCCCCTTGTCCAGGTGATAGGTCACCTGCTCATAAAAGGAAATAAGATTAGTCAAACAAGACCTACCCACAACAAACACATGCTGGGTATCCTTTAGGATATTGCCGTCAGCTAGCCTGTATAGGATGGCCTCTTTAATAATCTTTTCCAAGACCTTCCCCAAGATAGAGGTCAGGCTGATGGGCCTGTAGTTTGTTGTATCTACTTTCCTCCCTTTCTTGAAGATAGGCACCACATTGGCCTTCTTCCAGTCTTCGGGCACTGCACCAGAGCACCAGGAGTTCTCAAAGATCCGTGCCAGGGGCTGAGCTATGATGCTCACCAGCTCCTTGAGTACCCTGGGGTGTAAACCATCAGGGCTGGCTGACTTTAAGGTATCCAGCCTGTCAAGGTGTTCCTTCATGAGGTCACCTTTGATGGAGGGTAAGGAATCTCCCTCACCCGGGCCTCCCTCTCCCGTAGTGGGCAGAAGCATCCCATGGGACTGGTGAAAAACCGAAGCAAAGTACCCATTTAGCAAGTTTGCTTTTCCATGGGCATTGGCTGTAACTTGTCCCGTCTGGTTTAGCAGGGGTCTAACATTCCCCTTGCTTTTCCTCCGGCTCCCCACATATCTAAAAAAGGACTTCTTATTGTCCTTAATATTTGCAGCTAGCTGGAGTTCCATCGCAGCCTTGGCTTTCCTGGTTCACTCTCTGCAGGTCCGGACCAGAGCACAGACTTCCTCCTTGATGGTGGTTCCTGTCCTCCATCCTTTGTAGGTTTTCCTTTTAAGATGCAGGAGGTCTGCTAGGTCCCTGGAGAGCCAAGGGGGCTGCTGTGCCCTCTTGCTGCCTTTCCTCCAAGATGGAATAGTTTTTTGCTTGTGCATCCAGGATTGCTCCTTTGAGGAGCAACCACTCATCCTGAACTCTCCTCCCCTTTGGGTTTTTGCCCTTTAGGTCCTCACTGATAAGCCTCCTTAGCTTGTCAAAGTCAGCTTTCCTAAAGTCAAGGACTTCTGTATTACTGACTGACTTGCCAGGTTTACAGTGGTGAAGGTGATCAGCTCATGGTCACTGTCACCCAGCTTCTCTTCGATCATTAGGTCACTGGTTAGGTCGCCCCCAGCTGCCAGTACCAGGTCAAGAAGCACTTTACCTCTCATTGGCCCATAGATTTCCTGCGTCAGGTAAAAGTCATCCACGCATGAGAGTAAGCTTTGTGACCGCTCGGATTTGGCTGAGCGCTCTTCCCACAAGATGTCTAGGTAGTTAAAGTCTCCCTTGACAACCATACACTGGGAGCCTGCGGCCTCAGTGAATTCCCTGTGAAACTCCTGGTCAAGTTCTTGACCCTGGGTAGGGGGTCTGTAGTAGACTCCCACCATAGTAGGGAGGGTCATTCCTGCAACTAGGATCATTCCTGCAAAACTCTCAGCCACGATGGCCTCAAGAGACATGCCATGTCTGTTGGGGGGCAATCCCACCACACTGGCTTCTGCATTTTATTGAGGGTCTATTGGGTAGATACAGATATAGCCAAGGCTTCATTGTTATATTGTTTCACTGGGCATCAGGGGCAATATAGCAGAGTGACTGGCAAATTCTGACTGTTAGGTAAATGCAAGAATAACATCAATTTACCAGTTCCTTTCCTTACATTTCATTGTCTTTTATTTGAGTTGAAACCTGTGTTCAGTAAATCCTGTCTACCAGTCATATCCATATTCAGGTTCAAAGAGAGGCAACAGTGAGCACATCTACATGAGACACTACTGCACAGTGGTTACTGCACATAAATTTATTAGTCATATAAGCAGGTACTAAATAAATGCTCAATAACTGAAGTTACTGTGCAGTAGCATTGGCAAAGGTCTTTTAAGTGATGCTATAGTGCAGTAGCCTAATAATACTTCATAGCAGCATATTAGCACTGTTCATGTTGTGATGCGCTACTGCTCTGTGTTATTAGGCTACTGCAGTGTCAGCATCTTGTGTAGATATGCCCAGT
This sequence comes from Alligator sinensis, assembly GCF_000455745.1. NCBI lineage: Eukaryota > Metazoa > Chordata > Crocodylia > Alligatoridae > Alligator > Alligator sinensis. The sequence continues at coordinate 30,975 of NW_005843635.1, read as the reverse complement.
GATCACCATGCCTTTCCTACTTTCTCCTGTACGAAGTCTCACCATGGAGAGAAAACAAGGAATGTTCCCATTTCTCCCAGTGGCCCTTTTCAAGGAGGCCATGAGTAAAGACTAATTAATTTATTTTATAGAAGATTTGGATACCTACTTTGTTAATGGCCACGTCCCATTTCCCATGATGAAGGTTGCTGAAGAGAGAAGATAAAGCTTAGGTATGATCCTTATGTTTGTCTCATAAAAACCGAGATGTTAACCAATGAATTCAGTTGAGTTAAATTGCTTTAAAACCACTACACTTGGGGAATAATAAGACCCTACTTCACAAAGTGGCTGTTGGAAATGCCCCTAGCTAAAAACTTAATCAACCGCTGCTTGTGAGTTTTAAGTGAGTTTTCTGCAGAGGACCACGGTGACAGCTATATGGATTTTTAGTCCTTCCTAAGGTCTTTGGTGCATGCAAAAGGCTTGCAATATAAGGGCAGTAGTGACATCCTGACACCTTTTCCAAAGTGATGAAACACTCAAAGAGGATATCTACACTTGGTTTTATGTGGGGTATAAATTGCTAAGGCAGCACTTTAGAAAATAAAGCCTCCTTCACAATATTCCAGAAAACCATTTCAGCAGACCTGAACCTTTTTATTGGTCCTAGCACCTAGCAGAAAACTACAGCTTCTGTCAGTTTTCATGGAGGATTCTGCATTTTCCAAACAGCTTTTTTGGGGATACTAAGACATCCCTGTTTCTTAAGCTATAGTTGAGAGGATTCAGTATTGGGGTGACAATGGTGTAAAACAGAGACACAATTTTGTCTTGCTCTGGTGTGTGGTAGGCACTGGGTCTCATGTGCATGAAGATGCCTGCCCCCAAAAAATATGCCCACAACAGTCAGGTGTGAGGAGCAGGTGGCCAGAGCTTTCTGCTGTCCTTTGTTTGACTTAATCCTCAGCACTGTAGAGAGGATGCGAGTGTAGGAGGCTAATACGATGGAACAAGGGATGAGGAGCAGGACAATGCCAGTCACAAATACCAGAGTCTCATAGGTGGACGTGTCAGAGCAGGCCAGTTTCATCAGGGCTGGGTGCTCACATAAGAAATGGTTAATGTTTTTTGAGCCACAGAAGGGCAGATGCATTATATAAACTGTATGCATCAAGGCATCTACAGATGCCCCAATCCAGACCGCAGCGGCCAAGCCCAGGCAGACTCTCCTGCTCAGGAGGACGGGGTATTGCAAGGGGTTGCAGATTGCTACGTACCTGTCATAAGACATGACGACCAGAAGGAGGCACTCTGCTCCACCTGTTGCCAGCGTGAAGAAATTCTGAGCCCCACAGCCAGCCCAGGAAATTGTGTTGCCTGGGGTTACAAAGTCTGCTGACATTTTGGGGACAATGGTGAGAGTCTCACAGATGTCCATGAAGGCCAGGTGGCTGAGGAAAAAGTACATGGGGGTGTGAAGGGAGGAATCCACCTGGATTAGAAACATGAGGAGAGCATTCCCAAGCACAGCAGTAATGAAGGCTAGTAAAATCATGGCCATGAGGAAGGTGTGGACTTTGGTGTGGTTCAGGAGTCCCAGCAGGACAAATTCTGTTGGTGAAGTTGCATTGCACCGCTCCACTTCCATTCAGTTGGTTGAGCCTGGTGAAAATAAAGGGAGACAAGATGAAAAAGCTCATGGAACATGCATACGAGCCCTGTAGGGTAAGCCTAACTGCAGCAGAAAAGCAGGAAGCCGGGCTGGTTTTGAGACAGAGACAAAATATTGTTCTGTTGGAAAATGCTTCAGCAAGCACTTTTTGGTCTGTGATTCGAGATTGTCTTCTGGACTACTTTCGCTTATATTAACAGCCCTGGTAGACATGATCCAGTTAATTGTGTCTTAAAGTGAAACCTGGCCACATGTTCAAGCAGGGAATGGCATGACAAATTGCAAAATCAGCCACAAAATAATAATAATAATAATAATAATAATACACAAGTAATAATTTTATGGCTTGTTTCAATTGTGCCTTAAAATGGACCTGGGACCAAATAGACCATTGCAAGATTCAAAAGGGCCCCAGTGCGGTCCCTGTCCTCTGCCAGTCAACTGATTGGGGGCTAGCATGCTCAGCCCTGGGGTCCATCTGAGCCCTGGCATGGTCCCCATGCTGCGCTGACTGGCTGCTGGCAGGGGCTGCACTACGGCCTATTGGAGCCCCAGTGTGGTCCCCTTGCTGTCCACAATTAGCTAATCGGCAGCCAGCTCTGGGGACTCAAACTGGCCCCCTGGTCTCTGGAGCCAGCCAACGAGCAGCTGATTGTCAGGCACATTTGCCAGTGCAGAAAAAATCTGGGATTGTGATTCCAGACTCCCCCCATACTGGCAAGTAGGATGAGCTTGCGGTCTGATCCCCAGTCCCAAATATAAGAAGTTCTGCCATGACCATGTAGCATAGTAGGAGGCAGGATTGTCAGGACCACAGGTAGCATACCATCATGCCCTTAACTGAAAACTGTGACCAGACTGTGTGTAACACTTCTGGTAGGCACTAGACGGTAGTAACAAGGGGCAGGTTCAATCCTTTTTCCAGGCACTGGACGGCAGTAACAAAGGGAAGGTTCAAATTTAAGAGGTCCCACATTCTTTCCATTCTGACTCAAGCCCCCAACCAGAAGCCTGGGAAAATACATGTTAACAAAGCGTTAAAATAAAAAAAGGAGCACTTCTTCACTGACCAGCAATATTCAAATGTAATAGGAGTCATTTTAGGGTAATGGGAGGAAACATAACTTTACCTATTAAAGGAAAAAGGCTAGTTACAGTCTCTGAAATAACTGGAAAACCAACCCAGGGGAGCTACCACCTAGCCCAGTTCATTGGGAACAGAGACTCGCGCAGAGCTGCTGTCCGGGGGCTGTAGCACCTACCTCGGGCACAGGCAGCAGGTGCCGGTAGGGAAGCCCACGCTGGTGTTGCCACCACTCTGTTGGTGCCCCACACTGCTCCACCACGCAG
>NW_005843635.1:0-27795 GCF_000455745.1 Alligator sinensis | reverse complement strand
CGTCTATTCCTCCCACGTCTCCTCTTCAGGCTGCCTGAGCAACATCTGCTCTTCTGGACCTTCACCTGTTTCAACACAGGGTCAGGGATTTCAGCCCTTTGGACATAGTAGGTATCAGATTTATACCTGAACCCACTATGGTGACTTGTGCTTACAAACACTTTCTCTTTGAAAAACTGATAGTCCACAAAATCATCCAAGGAGTTTTTTGTTTGTTTGTTTTTTTTTAACGTTAGTCTTGGTTTTAGATTGCTGCCGCACACTCGGTCCATCCATGGAGTTAGTCCTGTCTGGATCCTTTCTTGCTCCTCCTATATGCTGCTTTTTGTGCTCAAACTGAGAGCTGCCCCCAGGGCCATCCCTAACACATTGAGAATCAGGGTGACTGCTCCAGGCCCCACACTTCTGGGGGCCCCGCGGAGCTGGGCGGAGCAGCCATGGCCCCTGCCATGGGGCCCACCTGGAGTTCGCGGCTCAGCCCCGCCCCACAGAAGAAGCATGGAGGCCCTCCACCTTTGCAGGGGTACCATGGCTCCACACAGTGTTAAGGGGGCCCCACACAGGCTGATTTGCCCCGGGCCCCGCACCCCCTTGGGTCAGCTCTGGCTGCCCCACTACAGAGCTCTGCCCAGCTCACCGTGAGTGCTGACCCCTCAGTGATCTTTACTCAACGGTCCGTACACACGTGTACATCTAAAAACATCACAATTTTGGAAGTGCAGGGCTGGGGGGCTGTACACACAGACATCTAATTAACTTGCCATTTACATTTGCACACTTCATGTATAAACAGTAGAAGCAGACACAACCCCAAACTGGCAAATATGCCTATGAATAAGGGAATGCAGAGAAGGAATAAACAAAGCTATCTTAACACACCAAACCATCACAAGACATGCAGAACAGAAGCAGGGTTACATGTAGAAAAAATTATAAAGCAATTCTTGTATTTCAAGGAACAAGTCATTTTTTTTTTTTTTCTCTGTTGCAAAGAACTCAGGCACAACTATGGATCTCTATTTGATATTTTTGGGTTTATCTGTGAATGATGTGACATTGTGTGTCATTACACCTCACCCTTAAAAGGAGCTCAAGGCACCTCAGGGTGCTGTGGCACCCTGGTTGAGAATTACTAACTTAGTTTCACCTTTCTCAAAGCAGGCATTTCAAGTCAGTTGTGGATTTTTTCCCTCATTTAATTCTTATCTGTAAAGATGTAGGGCCAGATACTATCCCACCTATCAGGTGTTTTTAAATAAACTCTGGCACTCAGGTGTGATCCCATTCCACTTTCTCAAGTCTATGAAAATATAGCAATGCATTTACTTCTGTAACAAGCTATCAGCTTAATTTTAATATTAAATCACAAAAAGCAGCAAGGAGGAGAAGGACACATCCAACTTTTACACTTTCTGTCTTTCCAGGGGTCAAGTAGGGGTCCATAGGGTCACACGTAGGTGCCTAAAAGATCTGAATCACTACAGCTCCTAGTGAAGGTGTTGCCCAATGTGGCTTTCTACACTGGAACATTCAACTTCAACTAAAGGTACAATGTTCAGATAATGGAGTTATCCGTATATTTGCCACATGATCATCATCATCTTGTAATACTTTCTGGTTTTAAAAAAGTGAGATAAAATACAGCATTTGTGATACCAGCTAACAGAATAAGCATAGCATTTGTTTTTAATGTCATTTAAGAGTCATAACTGGAAGTAAGAAGTGAAATTTAAGGAGAAGAATGGTGCAGTTTATGATAAAGCATAAAAAAGTCAGTCTAACCAGCTGTAATTTAGGGACACAAGAAAGCCACATTTGCTTACTGCCATCAGTCTTATGAAGTTCTGACACCAGTCCAGCTATGAGAGAATTTTGACCTCTTGAAACAGTATTTCCTACAGATTTACTGTTTTCTGTTACCTTCCTAGAACAGTAATTTCTCCTTTACTCTGATGTATGAGCACCTATAACAGACCCAAAACTGAGATCAAAATGTATTGCAATTAGTTAGTAGATCAGCATTGCCTGTAACCCTCATCTTCCTCAAGTTTTCATTCCAGAACTGTCAAAACCAGGATCACTGCAGGTACAGATTGGACCCAAGGTAGTCAAGACGTCCTTCTTGTAATTGGGGCAGTACCGGTTCCCTGAAGAAGGAAATTGGTTTAAAATATTTCCTGCATGGATTCCATTACCTTTCCATATGTAATATAGTACAATAAAGCTTCATGCCTAAAGTTAGAAAAGATAGTCATGGCTCTTCTTCAAGACTGATAAATACAAGGTGGGGAAAAGAATCTGGGATCAGTACAAGGAGAGACTGCTGGCCCCTTCCCACTGAAGAAAGTTTCTAGCCCACATCTCCAGATGCACACAGTAAGTGTTTGTTGAAGTAATTCTCAGTAAGGCAGGCAGTCTTTAATATGGTGATTCAACACTGAGAAAATAGCATCATGCAAGCAGTGATAAATTTAAAAATGTGAAGAGATTAATTGTATAACCTTCCCCAGGCTTTGGGGAGTCTCATCCCAAAGGTGATTAAAGTGTTTCCTTTTTAGGAACAAATGAGGCCCAACTACAACACATTTGTGTACAAAAAGTTAACTGAAAACTGCTCCTGTTTGGAGAAATTTCTTTGCCTCCTTTATTTCGAGGTGGGACAGGCTACAAAACAAAAACATTCAAAAAGCTCAAAGTAAAACTATTTTTAATCCTTTCACACTGAAATTCTGGGATTATTAGCATTTAACATTTCCCACTGCACGTATTTTCACTGTGCTCCATGAAGGAAAGCTTTCCAACATTTAGGAATTTCTGGTAAAACAGACATTTCAGGTTCTGACTGGCTTTAGAGATGACCTTTATGGGTCAAGAGCAGCATCTTCGCCAGCATTTGTGTAAAGCAAATCCCACACTGAAGAACAGTTTGGAACAGAGAAGAAGAGGAAATCAAGTCCATTTTGAATCCAGCGCTCTACATTAACTGGCCAGTTCTAACTATGGTGAGAGGCCAGGCACATGCATCCCAGCTTTGAAGTTTCTGCTCCAAAGAGCAGCAGGTGTTCTTGAATAAGGGCAGTAAGTGTAGTATGTTGACACTGATTTGCACTCCAGGCACACGTGGATGTATATGGACCTGCACCTAAGAAAGTAATATGGAGTGACTAAAGTGAAGTTTGCAAAGGTACAGGTGACAGCTAGGCAGCTTGCTGTGACATTTGAAGGCTAAATCCCAATTTCATTTTATGTAACGAAGTAAAGTCACATAACTGCAGATTTGGGCATTTTGCATTATTTGACATTCTGTTTCCACTACGATGGCACTTGCCTTTTGCATGCAGCTGCCAGATGTAACATGCTAAGAAACACTTTAATGCTTTATTTCACTAAATAGGGCATTCACCCAGGAAAAGGTAGACCTGAGATCTAGGTCCCCCTTGCCCAGAAGGGGTTAAAACCTCCCTCTGTTTTGGCAGCGGATGGAGGAGTTCCAGTGGGGCAGAGCTGGGAGAGCCGGCTCCCAGGGACTGTGACCATGAATAGACCCAGGGAAGGGCCAGGGCCGAGTGAAACCCAGCCATGTTTAGGAGGGCCAGCATGAGGCCTGAGTGGGAAGGCTCCCTAAAGCAGGGGTGTGCAAAATGGCTGATCCAGCAAGCAGCCAGACTCCAGTTCCCAGAAGCCCCTGTCTGCATGGCTGAGGCTGGTCCCCATGGAAACCCCAGGGGAAAGCTCAAGGCTGGGGTTGGCATGGAAACCAGCCACAGCCATGCTGGAAGAGTGATGTGGGTGGCAGAGCAGGACAGGGGGCTGCTCCAGAGCTGCTGGGATGTTGCAGTGGGGACAGCTTGCTCCAGAGCCAGGGCAGAGCCTCTGAGCATGGCCATGCAAGCGGGGGGGGGGGGGGGGGGGGGGGGGGGGGCGGGGCTGGGGGCTTGGCAGACCAGATCTAGCCTGCAGGTCAGACTTTGCCTTTGCCTGTCCCTGCCCTAAGACACTAAATGGACCGTCATACACCTTGGCAACAGGAGCCTGATCCAATATGCATTGGGCTGCTCTAAGGGGAGCAGGGAAGCTATGATTAGTAGAATGGGGAAGTGGGGTTGGCAAGCACTGTGGACTGATTTGGGGCTGGCAAGCTTATTGGGAAGGATTTTACCTATGCAGTCACCTGGATGGCTTGGAGCCATTTGGACTATTTGGGCTAAACAGTGACTGATAGTATTTGGTAGGCAGAACAGGGATCTGCACATGACGGGATACCATGAGGGCCTGGGAAAGGAGCAGGGCGGCAGGGGTCTGCAATGCAAGGAGAGGCACCTAGGTATTGCCCTTTGACCAGACTGAGCACCCGCATCCAAATTGTAACATCAAAGGCATGGCAGATTAGTGGACTAGGCACTCAGGTGGTCTTTCACTGCCAGGCAAGTGGGAACTGGCCTATAAGGGGCAGTGGGTAACCCTAGAGCTGAAGCATGAGCCTTACCACACCATACGCTATTGATGACCACCCTCTGGGAAGGTCATTTGTTAGGGGCTGCTCCCCCCCTGTGGCAGCCGTTACACCTCTGGAAGGAGTTTCAGAGCCTCAAGGATCTCAGGTCAATGAAGAATGAGCACTAACCTGTGTTCAGTACACTACAGATCCAAGAGCCCTAGACAAGGCATATTGTATCTAAGAACAGCAGCCTGCAGTGGCATTTCTGGAACACCAGTCCCTGATACCTTAAGTCTCATTTTTCTATGGTGGAGAAGATGGTCCCATTCCCCATACAGGACTATCTTACCCTAAAGAAATCCCCCCTCCCCGCTCTGCCCTCCCCGCTGATATTTCATTTCTCCTTGGGAGGGTCCAGTGTCCAGGTCAGACAGCAGCTCTTCTCAGAACTCAGTGGTTGCGAAGCAGAGCCTTCCCGCCTCTCTTTCCCTGCTTCATATCCCTTATCTTCAGCTGGGATTTCACCGTCAGCCCTAAGCATCTGTGCCTTGGTTTTCCCAGTCCCACACAGTGGCTATGTCCCAGCTCCATTCAGCCCAAGCCCAGGGCATGCACTCTTACATGCCAGAGGAAACCTCCTTGCCATTTCTCTGCCTATTTTCCTGCATCCCTGTTTCAGAGTCTGACTCCAGGTAAGGGAAAAGTTGTTGAATATATAAGAAAGTGTGGTGTGTTGGTCTGGGGTATGATTCCTGCTTTGGGGATAAGAGGTCCTGGGTTCAAATTGTGGATGAGCCCAAATTTTTGTAGGGTTAGGATTCAGGGTCACCTAGACAAATTGGAGGATTGGGGTAAAAGAATTCTCATGAGGTTCAACAAGAACAAGTGCAAAGTCCGACACTTAGGACAGAAGAATCCCATGCACACAGGCTGGGGACTGACTGGCTAAGCAGCAGCTTTGCAGAAAAGGACCTGGGTGTTACAGTGGACAATAAGATGGATATGAGTCAGCAGTGTGCCCTTGTTCCCAAGAAGGCTAACAGCATATTGGGTTCCATTACAAGGAGCGTTACCAGCAGATTGATGGAAGTAATTATTCTGCTCTATTCTGCACTGGTGAGGCCAAATCTGCCATACTGTTTCCAGATTTGGGGCCCCCCACTACAGAAAGGATCTGGACACATTGGAGAGAGCCCAGTGGAGACAGCAACAAAAATGGTTCAAGGGATGGGGAACATGAGTTCTGAGAAGAGCCTGAGGGAACTCGGTTTATTTAGTCTATAGAAGAGAAGACTGAGAGGGGATTTGGTAGCAACCTTTAACGACCTGAAGGATGAATACGAAGAGGATGGAGCTGGACTGTTCTTAGTGGTGACAGATGACAGAACAAGGATCAATGGTCTCAAGATGCAGCAAGGAAGTTTTAAGTTGGATATTAGGAAAAACCTTCTCATTAGGAGGGTGGTGAAGCACTGAAACAGGTTACCTAGAGAGGTGGTGGAAGCTCCATCTTTTTAGGTTTTTAAGGCCTGTCTTGACAAAGCCCTGGTTGCAATGATCTAGTTGGGGATGGTCCTGCTTTCAGCAGGGGCTGGACTAGATGTGACCTCCTGAGGTCCCTTCCAACCCTGATTTTCTATGATTCTATGGATGTGACCTGGGCCAAGAGACCATAAATTCTTTCTTTGGGATGTCTCCATGATTATCTGGCTATGCAACCCTACACACTGGGATCCCTTTGATGCATCCCTTCAAGCACCAGTGTCCATAAATGGGTTTTGTATACTCCCAGTAGGTCATGTCTGCTACGTTGGATGAGGCCAATGGCACTTGGCCATCATATCCCCTCCCCATCCACCTCACACACAGGAGACTTCTGTCATCCATTTATACAGGTGTGCAAGTCCTGTGAGCCACTCTCTTCTGCCCTGGAGCCACCCTGCTGTATATATGTATGGGTGGTGGAAACATGAACCCAGGAAGTTCAGCACTTTGCACTGCAGAGCAGCTGGTCATGTGGGTCCTCTTTGAAAATTTGGTCACACAGTACATACTCTATAAATTTACTCCATAAATTTGCAGGGCAGGGGCTTCCCCAGGGTTGGGCTTGCCCCGCAACAGACATGGCATGTCTTCTGAGGCCATCGTGGCTGAGAGTTTTTCAGGAATGATCCTAGTTCTGCCCTCCCTTTCTTGATGTTCAGTTTGGAGCTATTGTTCACCCAGCCTCTTCTTGGATTTACCCATTTCCCATTATGGGAACACTATTCTAACTAAGGCTGTGTGAGGCTTTGGACAGAGCTTCAGATCCAGAGAAGCTTTGGATGCTTTGGGGCCCAAAGCAGCACATCCAGGTCAAAGTGCTGGCCTCATTTGCTCCAAAGCAGTTTGGAGCTTCTGAAGTGCTTCGGAGCTGCCTTGGAGATCCGGCCATAGGGCCATAGGGAATAATGGGAAACAATAAAATATCTATAACTTTGTTGTATTTTGTTGTATTTTGTCCTATGTGGATAAGATTTTCAGGAGGCCTGACAAGTTTCTAGAAGATCCATGCAGGGGTTTGTGGGCACTGAACCCCAAATTCTTGCCCCTCAATCTATGGACAAGCAAAACTCGTGCCATGGGTGACACTGCATGTGTTAAGGCACAGTGGGCTGACAGCTGCAGGGATGGTGGGCCCTGCTGTGACCACGGTGCCTGCCAGCTATTGAGGAGATTGGTGCAGGGGGGTTCTGGGGCCCTGCACCCCTAGCTGCTGACAGGCAAAACTCGTGACATGGTTGCTTGTGGGACTGACTGTCTCTGTCTTGACTAAAAACTGAATCATTGATGGGGTCATAAAAAGAATCTGGAATTAATACCAAAGAGACTGGTGGACCCTTTGTACTGAATGTAGTACAGGAAGACTGAGTAATAACACTGCATCTCCAATTCGCTTCTACTGATACCCACATCAAATGATAATAGAATTGAAAGCATAAGTAATTGTCAGAGAAAAGCCAGTCTGTTATATGCTGAATCAACATTGGGAGAATTATATCATCCATGCAGATATCATTTTAAAGCACTAAACAAAACAATTACATTAATTTTCCCAGGCCCTGGGGACTCTTTTCCCCAGTCTCTAATTAAAGTTCAAAAACAGGTAAGGCCCTACACTAACTTTCTCTACAGAGATGTAGGGGAACAACTGTGGCCTTCTGCAACAACTGGTCTTTTCCTCTTTTTGACTCAAGATGGGAGAGGCTGCTAAACAAGACATTTTGAAAAGGGGAAAATGATGTTTAATTTCTTCCTCAATGAAATTCTGGGATTGTGTGTACTAGGAGCTGTCCAATATTAATGTTTTTATTTTACTTCAAGCGGGAAAAGATCCTAATATTTAGAAATCTTTGGTACAAGAGGAATTGAGACTCTGACTGGTCCTAGGTGACATTTGTCAATGAGGAAATAATTTTTTTTGAAAGTTCATGTGAAACAAATCCCACAACAAGGGGTCAATTTTGAACATAGCAAGGGGGAAAGAATCAGTGGGTCTACAGTGATCTCAGTGCTCTACATTACCTAATAGTAATTATGGCAGGAGACCATGCCCACACACCTCAGTTTTTCAGAGTTTCTACAGAAAAAAGCAGCAGATCTTCTTGAATAAAAACTGGAAATACAGTTCATTATCTGAGACTGACTTGTCTGTACACACGCATTAGGGTTGTACGAAGCTTCAGGAGCTAATGCGATTCAGAGGAAATTCAGCCCAATTTGGTGGCCGAACCTCCAAATCTGAATTGAATCAGGGGTCCAATTAAAAGGTCTGAATCAATTTGAAGCTCTCCGAATTGATTCAGAAGAGAGTCACAGAGCTTTTGCGATTCAGGCAGTCCCCGCACACTGAGTCACAGAGCTTTTGCGATTCAGGCAGTCCCCACACACTGAAGCACGGAGCTGGAGCTGGACTCCAAGCTGGTAAGTAGGAGTGGAGAGTGGAGGGGAACATGGGGGACCCCACACCAGGCTCCATCTCCTGCCTGCTCCCCCAGCCCCCATAGTGCCCTCTGCCCCCTCTCCCAGCCCCCATGCCATGGCTGCCCCACCCACTGCAGGTCCTGGCTCTTTAAAAACAAACAAACAAAAGAGAAACTCACCGGCTGCTATAGCAGCCTCAGGGCTTCTGGAGGCTCATGGCAGAGCCCCCCATGCAGCATGGGGCAGTGGGGGGCTGTGGAGATCCCCAGTCCTGCTCCTGGCAGCAGCCGGTGAGTGGGGGCTTTTTTTCAAAGAGCTGGGAGCTGGGGTGGGCACGCCAATATTGCTGGAGCTGGGAGAGCGGGTGGTGGATGGGGCCTGTGTGATTTGGAGGTTCAAACGAGTCGGCAGCAGCGTGAATCAGATTCAGACAAATTGATTCAGGACAGTGATTCAAATCAACGAATCGAATCACTGTCCCCCGAATCGGCCGAATCTGAATCCAAAGCGAATACTAGCCACTTTGCACAAGCCTAACACACATTAACCTGCATCTAAGAATCAAGATAATGACTAACGGGAAGGTTAGGAAAGACAGGATTGACAGCTAGTCACATTTTATGGAGCTACTTGTTAACAGCCACTTCCATTTTTTTCATGGTCGAGGCTACTAAAGGTAGAAGATAAAGATTCAATCAGAGCTCTTTTTTCCTCCAGTAACACCAGGAATTCCACTGCTGAACTCACTGGAATATACTGGTTTAAAGCTGATGTAAGTAGAAGGACAGTCAGTACAAAAGTGCAATCCCGCCCTGACAAGTGGCAGTTTGAAATGTTCAAATCTCAACACATAACCTGTTTCCTTCAGGAGAATTTCAGGAATCTGCAGGAGGCAAGGATTATGGATATACAGTATGTCAAAGCCATATGAGGGACTAGCTACATTCAAAAACCATGTTCAGTCACCCAAAATACAAAGTGTGTGTTTTGTGGGGGGGATGAAGAAGCGTTTTGACACCTTTTCCCAAAGTAATTAAGTGGTAAAGAAGTCAAAATGCCCTTGATTCTAGAAAAACCCATCAGTGACCTTCTCAGCTTCATTCAGTCCAAGCACAGGTCAGGCAAGTACAACTAATGTCAGTTTTGGTGGAAGACTGTATTTTCCAAACAGCTTTCTAAACACTCCTTGTACATGCATCTTACAAAAATATCAGGGGGAGCATCAGGGGCTAGGCAAACAACTATTCACCAAAGTGCCCCAGTGGGAAACCAGGAGCAATGGTCATAATCTCCAAGAACAGGGTTTCAGACTGTAAGTAAGGAAAAATTTCTTCAATGTTTGTGAGACCAGCGTCTGGAATAGAGTCCCAGCAGGGGTGGTACAGGCACCTACCCTGGAGATCTTCAAAAGGAGACTGAACGCACACCTTCTTGGGTTTATGACCACAGCAGTCTTTCCAGCTGAAATCAGGGACACTGGGCCCAACGATCTTATGAGGCCCCTTCAAGCCCTAAACTTCTGTGAATCTGAATCTGTGACATCCCTGTTTCTCAGGCTGTAAATGACAGGATTTAGAACTGGGGAGACAACAGTGTAAAACACAGCATCCATCTTGTCTTGCTCTGGAGAGTGGTAAGTGTTGGGTCTGGTGTACATGAAGATAGTTACGCCATAGTACAGCCCCACCGCAGTCAGATGTGAGGAACAAGTAGCCAGGGTTTTCTGCTGTCTTCTGGTTGACTTCATCCTCAGGACTGTAGAGAATAAACAAGTGTGAGAGGCTAGTGTGATGGAAAATGGGGTGAGGAGCAGGACAATACTACTAACGAAGACCAGAGTCTCATATATGGAGGTATCAGAGCAGGACAAATCTCACATGACATGGACTAAATCAACGCATACCCTAAGCTTATTCACACCAGACCCTCTGGTCCTACAGCCATGTTAGAGAAAGTTGGAAAGTTTTCATCCCTAACTGGGGTAACTGTGTTTTCTATGGCAGAGTGTAAATCCATACTGCAGGGGCTGGAGGGGTCTGAAGAGCCGGGGCTTAGTGTCCAGTACTTCTGACTGTCTTTCAAGATGGTGTTCAAGGACACGGCTATGTGTTTAACCCAGATGGAATTTGTGCCCCTGGAAGATGGAAACAGGGGGCTTTACCAGGACCAGATGCTTTACCAAGCCCGTTTTTTCCCCTTGGTAAAGCTTCTTTTTTACTGTTCCCCACAACTGCAGGACTTTTTAATTTATTCTTCTTCTTCAGTGTTATCTTTACCTGTGGTTTGCTGCTGTTTCCAATCCATGTTTTCACACTACTCTGCCATTTGCTAAGGCTTTCATTAGCTTTTAAATTTTCATAGTCTTCATTATCTGATCCTACCAACTTCTCTTAGCTCTTCATTTTACTCTAACACCCGAGTGCTACAGCTGAATTTGTGCAATCTGCTACAAGCCTCTGCTACACATCCTCCCCCTGCAGAAGGAAGACCTCTTAAATTCTCTCTCCCCCGATCCTGTCCATCATACCCTAGTTACCTTAAGGGCTTAATTCATGGGTAGGGTACAGAGGAGGACAGAGCCCATGAAATAACTCTCAGCAGGTTCGCAAGGGCTACAGCCCAGCTGCAGGCAGTTGGGAGTGATTACAGGTTGGGCCAGCTGAGAAAGATAATTACCTGGCCACAGGGAGTAAAAAGTCTCCAAGAGAAAGGCACCAGAGGGAAGGGCGAAAGTTTTTGATGGAGTCAGGGGCATTTTTTCAGGCCTAGAACAGGTAGAATTATAAGTGCACCACATATCAGCTATGTTAAGTTATGCTATTGAGTGCTGGTTTATGTTGTTGATGGCTCCCGAGAGGCAAGTGTATCCAGGAAATAAAGAGCTGTGTGAAGCTTAAAAGATTTTGAGCTAAGAAAGCCCCCAAATCTGCTACACGGTTTAGATACCAAACTATCTGGAAAAGTCTAAATGTGAGAAGGGAATGGAGGATTATAGCCATTCATAAATTATTTTATTTGAATCAGTACTTGCATCCAGTACAATGTGTATCCCAGTCTGGTCCAATTTTTCCAGGTACAGAGAAATAAACCCTTTCCTTTTCACTTTCTCTATGTTCAAAGTCTCATTATGGATGTAAAGTTAGGGAGCTTCCTCCTCTTTTCTCTTTCCTTTTTTAGTGATCCAATGCATTAACACAATTCATTTCATTCCAACAAAATGTATAGACCTACTTAGGGGTCTATAGGGGGTGTATTAAATGGAGCTCTCACTATTTTTTTTTTCTCCCAAGGACTATACTGATGAGCTCTGTGGAGTTTAATTGGTTTTAAACTGATGAGGGTAAGAAGATTCAGGCCCAATTCCACCTGGAAAGGTGACTTCTGGACATGTGTCCATTTAAACACTTGACCTATTTCTTGCAAGAAGATTTCAGCCTTTTGCAGGATATGGGCTACACAGGTTCTTCAATCACCCATAGTCTTGCAATAATCTGGTTAAATCTCCTCTAACAGGGGCTGGAGGCTTTTCCAAAAGGATCGAATGATAGAGGAGTCTGAATGCCTGTGATTTGCAGAAGGACAGAGTTAAGGCAGAGATCTTAGAAAAAAGAAACCGTAAATTTCTGAATGTTTCAGTCTGTTCTCCTGGCTTTGATCAAACCGTTTACATAACAGCAAACTATGGATACTATCAATTCTAGTGGAGGACTCTGTGTTTTCCAACGAGTTTCCTAAGGGCCCCTAAAACATCCCTGTTTCTCAGGCTGTATATGACAGGATTCAGAACGGGGGTGACAATGGAGTAAAACACAGGCACAATCTTGTCTTGCCGTGTTGAGTGGTAAGAATTGGGTTTCATGTACGTGAACATTGCTGCCCCATAGAACAGCCCCACCACTGTCAGGTGTGAGGAGCAAGTGGCCAGAGCCTTCTGCTGTCCTGTGGTTGACTTCATCCTTAGGATTGCAGCCAGGATTCGAGCGTAAGAGGCTAGTATAATGGAAAAAGGGATAAGGAGCAAAATACTGCTATTAAGAAACACCACAGTCTCATAGGTGGAGGTGTCGGAGCAGGACAATTTGAGAAGGGGAGGAATCTCACAGAAGAAGTGGTCAATATATTTTGAGCCACGGTAGGGCAGACTCATCGCATAAACGGTATGAATTAAGGCATTTAAGAGAGCACAAAACCATACTATGGCTGTCAGGCCCAGGCAGACTTGTCTGCTCAGGAGGACAGGGTAGTGCAAGGGTTTGCAAATGGCTACATACCTGTCGTAAGACATGACTGGCAGAAGGAGGCGATGTCTATGAAGGCCAGTTGGCTGAGGAAAAAGTACATGGGGGTGTGAAGGGAGGGAGTCACCTGGATTAGAAACATGAGGAGAGCATTCCCAGACACAGCGGTAATGAAGGCAAGCAAAATCAGAGCAAGGAAGAACATGTGGACTTTGCTGTGATTCAGCAGTCCCAGCAGAATAAATTCTGTTGCATTTTGCCTCTCCACTTGCACTGCTCTTGGTTGGTCCTGAAGGAAATAAAGAGAGAAAGCTGAGAGGATGTACATGTTTTGTACTGGATAAAACTAGTGATGCCAGATTTGTGCCCCATTTGGAAAAGGGCTGTCTGCTCCAAGCAGGGGAAACAGCAGTGGCAGCAGAAATCAGACTAGCTTCCCTTTGGGACAGTGCCTTCAGCACTTTGCTGCCAAGTCAGACTCTCTTTGTCTGCTAGTCCCCCTTAGCACAGTTTCATCAGGAAGGCCTTAGGGACCCTTAATCAAGTCCACATCTATGCGTTCCAATGAGAACATGAATGAGCATGTGTACAGGCAGCCACAGATGTGAAAAGGATACAAAAGATCAGGCACGTCAAAGCGTCTGCTAGATGCCCTTTAACAACTGTGGCACGTCCATAGGGTAGCTTGAGAAATGTGGGAGACACTTAGACAATTTAATAAAGACATTTGTATTGTGGTCTGGATCTGGCAAAGCTTGGCCACATGTTCAGCTTCATGGATGATAGTGGAGCCTCTTGCTTCTCTCAATGCAGGTAACAGGGTGCAAGTCTCAAACAGGTTGGTGGCTTTCAGGTGACCAAATAATTATCTTTGAAATCCCAATCTCTATGCAATTCATTCTTGTGAGACACATTAAACAAACAGAACAAACCTTGTATACTCTTGCTAGAGGATGGATTCAAAAGAACTAGACATGAACATTTGAGCGAGATAAGCAAAAAAAACCCCAAAAACCAATCCTTATCTGTGACTTTCAATGAATTATAGCTCAATTAATGTTATATAAATAGTGTGATGTCTGTACAACCAGGATTTCAATGCTTACATGTCATCCTGTAAACTGCTGCTCATTCTACCATTAGGAAAGCTTTATAAACTAGACCTTTAATAAAAGGAACATTCCACTTTAATTAAAGACAGAATGTTCAACTAATTCATGAAATTATCAATACATTTACATATTATGCTCATCACATTTTAATAGTTTTTCTGCTAAAATTAATACATGTTATTATTGATGCTAGTATTTGAAACAATACAGGAAGAAGCATTTACTCTGACCTTTATGTAAAAATCCTAACTGAAATCAGATAAAGAAAAGTAAATAGAAGAGTGGTGGTGTTGGTAGTAAAACCTACATTTTTCTCAAAATCTAAACCTCTGTAACTGGAAAACCATAGGAAACAATGACTTACCTTCATCAGTCTTATGTAGTTGAGAGAACGGTTCCAAAAGGAAAGAATTTTGATCTCTTGAGCCAGAAAATCTTCCAGATTTAGTCTACTGGGTTTTTCTATTCCTAGGACACATTCATTTTCCCATCACTCTAGTATATAAACACCTATAACAGAATCATTATTTTGTGATCAATATTTATTGCAATATGGAAAGAAATAAGCAACTCCTGTAAATCTCATCTTTCTGTAATTCAAAAAGTATCAAAGAACATTGCATCATTGTAAACACAGGTAGTGAGGATTTGAATTAACATGTCCATCCTGTAATATTGCTCAATATATTCTTACAGAAAGGAATCAGTTCAAAATAGCTTGTGCATCAGTTCAATTTCCTTCCCCAAAATTAAATATTATATTACATTACATTGCATTACTTTACATCCCAAAATATTTAATTAAAGATCCATGTTTGAAATATGAGAAATTTTTTGTGGTTCTTCCTATAGGCTAAAAACTGGATCATTGATGGGGTCATAAAAAGAATCTGGAATAAATACCAAGGAGACTGGTGGACCCTTTGTACTGAATGTAATACAGGAAGACTGAGTAATAACACTGCATCTCCAAATCACTACTACCGCTGCCCACATCAAGTGTTTCTGGAATCGAAAGCCTAAGTGATTCTCAGATAAAAGCCAGTCTTTTATATGCTGAATCAACATTGGGAGAATTACATCATCCAAACATAGATAATTTTAAAGCACTAAACAAAATGATTAATTTTACCAGGCCCCGGGTGCTCTTTTCCCAAGTCTTTAATTAAAGTTCAAAAACATGTAGGGACCTACACGAACCTTCTCTACAGAGATGTAAGGAAACAACTGTGGCCTTCTGCTTGAGGAGATGTCTTTTCCTCTGTTGGCTCAAGGTGGGTTAGGCTGAAAAACAAGACAATTTGAAAAGGGGAAAACAATGTATAATTTCTTCCTAAATGAAGTTCTGGGATTATGTGTAGTAGGAGCTGTCCAATATTTATGTTTTTATTTGACTGCGTAAAGGAAAGCATCCCATAATTTTGGAACTTTTGGTGCAAGAGGAATCCAGACTCTGATTGGTCCTAGGTGACATTTATCAATGAGGACCTGCCATTCTTCATGCAAAACAAATCCCACAACAAGGGGTCAATGTTACACATAGCAAGGAGAAAAGAATCAGTGGTCTATAATTGATCTCCATGCTGTACACTAATTGAGTAATAACACTAATTAAGGTGAGGGACCAGGCCCACACACCTCAGTTTTTCAGAGTTTCTACACAAAGCAGCAGCAGTTTTTCTTGAGTAAGAACCAGAAATACAGTTCATTATCTGAGACCAGCTTGCCTGTAGACACACATGTTCTTCTAACATGTGCTGCTACCGTAGTCTCTGAACAAAGGTGGACCACAATGCAGGAGCAGAAACTGCTCAAATTCAACCTCAAATTCAGTTCTGGTCAGTCTTAGATTTGGGGCAGGAAGGAGAAAGCCCTGGTTGCTGTATATGTATCAGCATAAACTAATGTTTCATTATCCTGTGCATTGTCCTGCCTCATGTCCTGTGCAGCTAGACATTACCCAGGCCCCAAATTCTCCAGCCCCGTGCAGAGGCCTGTAAACCACTTAACACTCCCTTGCATCATCAGGACAGGGCACCAGTGGGAAGTGGGTGATAGTTAGACCTTGTGTTGGCTCCTAGCTTGGCACTCAGTTGGACCTGACATGTGCAAGGCAACACAAATACAGTTAGTGCATGAGAACTGCATTTATGTCCGTAAGTGGAGAAGCTGGCCTATTGACTATAGTTTCCACATATGCCTTCAGTCCAGAACACATCCCTGAAGGCCCCAAAGCTGTTTTGAATTGGAACAGGCCATTAATAACTCATGGTGATCTCTGTGGCTCTGCAGTGATCTACTCTGGAGAGACAGGATAAAGAGATAGTGTCTTATTGAAAATAACATTCATCTGCCAACTTTTTCAGGTCTTACACTCAGCTTAACGGCATTTTTTCTTGTCTGTCCCTCTGTATCTGCACAAATAACACAATTCTTTTATATAATAAAGGGCTTAGTCTGTCTGTATGTCTGTCTGTCTGTAATGTTTGGCCAACTGTGCATGCACCGCCCAGAGGGCAGGTGGTGATTGGCTGCACGGGACCAAGTTTGAGCTGCTGCCAGGGAAGTTTGTGGAGGCAGCGAACATGCTCTGGTCCACCAAGCAGTGGGGACTCCCCATGCCCCCCTGCCTTAGGCAGCAGCAGCTCCCTTCCCACTGCCTGCCTCCTGCTCCGAGCAGTGGGGCTACCCCCTGCCTTCCTGCCTGAGGGCAAGGGGAGGGCTCACGGTGATGGCGAGTCCCCACTGCCCAGCCCCACTGCCCCCGAGACCTGCCTGCAGAGAGGGGGAGAGAGGAAGGGGAGTGGGGAGTGAAGGGGAGTCAGGTGGATGTGGGCCAGGCAAAGCAGGAAAGGAAGATGCAAAGCAGAGGGGAAGGACTGCACAGGGCTGGACATGGAGCACCGATGGTTGGCTTCTCTCAGTAGTGCCCCCCACCTGGGGCAGCACATGCCCTACACATCCTAGTGCCCCCAGGCAGCCCCGCTCTGGCCTGATCCCCACCAGGCCCCCATGGGGCTGTGCCACAGTGCCCCGTGCTGCTCAGCCCTCAGCCCCTAGCAGCTCCTCCTGTCCTGCCGCCCCCACTGCCCCACTCTGGGAAGCCAGTAGCATGGGGAGCCATGGGGACAGCACGGGCAGAAGATGCTGCCCCCCCAAGCTCCAGCTCCAGCCCCTCCCCGGGTGCTCGGCTGGGTTTGGACAGTCAGCCCAGGCCGAGAAGGTGGAGCCCCAGAGGGAAAGGGCCGGGAGCTGGGGCTGGACCCCCAAGCACTAGGAACAGCAGCTTCCCAGTTGCAACTTCCCTGCCAGGCAGAGCAGGCCAGGAAGATGCAAAGCAGAGAGGGAGGGGTGGCACAGGGCCGGACACGGAGCGCTGATGATTGTGTACATGGGTGGGTTAATGTATGAGCGAGCTGGGCACAAGTCCAGGCTCCCCAACAATTTGGGATCTGTTGGTAACACACACACAAGTGCACCACCCCCACCATGTGTCCTGGGCCTGGCTGGGAGCACCGCTGCTTCTTCCCTCATGCTGGGGGGGACCCAGCTGGGAGTGGCTCCGGCTTGGACCCAGCAGTACCACTTGCCCCATGCCCCCAGCCCTGCCCCCTCCCAAAGCAGTGGCCAGGGCCCCTGACCCAGGGCAGCCCGATCCTGATCCTGATCCTGCTGACCCTGGCTTCTCTCAGTGGTGCCCCCCACCTGGGGCCACCCATGCCCTAAACATGCCCGTGCCCCCCGCTCTGCCCCGATCCCCACCAGGCCCCCATGGGGCTGTGCCACAGTGCCCCGTGCTGCTCAGCCCTCGGCCCCTAGCAGCTCCTCCTGTCCTGCCACCTGCACTGCCCCAGCATCATGGGGAGCCATGGGGACAGCACCGGGCAGAGGTGCTGCCCCCCGAGCTCCAGCTCCAGCCCCTCCCCAGGTGCTCGGCTGGGTTTGGACATCCGCCCAGGGGGGGCGGCTTATCAGCCCAGGCCGAGCGGGTGGAGCCCCCGAGGGAAAGGGCCAGGAGCTGGGGCTGGAGTCTCAAGCACTGGCGACTTTCCAGCTGCAACTTCCCTGCCAGGCTGGGCATCTGCTGCCCCACTTTGCACACACACATGCCCCAACACACGTGTTCACCACCCCTGTGCACCTGCACCCACCACTCAACCCATCCCACACACCCACCCCCCGACACACATGTGTGTGCCACTCTGTGCACCCATACGCTGATGAACTCCTGGGACAGCAGGCCTGGCCCAAGATTTGGGACTGATTAGGACCTGGCTTACCACTCACTCCTCATCAGCAGGGAGCAAAAGCCATTTCTCTGCTGATGGGCAGCAAGAAGGGGTCATCAGGGCCTGTCGGGCAATCAGCAAGGAATGTTGGGGTGGCCACAGCCCGCCCCCCCCCAGCACAGTCCCTGCTGCAGCACTGCGCTGTGCTGCCTTCCTCAGCAGCCCCATGCTGAGGCAGCAGGGCAGACTGGCTCTGCATGGGCAGCACTGGGGAGGGGCTGTGGACATCCCAACTTTTGCCCTAGCCCCCATGTGGCTGCCACTTCCAGCGCAGCCATCACCCACTCCACTCCCAGGCCCCCTACGGGAAGAGGCCAGTGCACCCAACAGCCTTCAGCAGCAGCCTGACCTGGCCCCATGCACAGATCTGGGGGGCATGTGCCTCCTATGCCCCACCAGACTGCACACAGCATCTGGACTGGCACTCTCCCACCTGCCCTCAGCTCCCCTGGCACCCCACCTGGGAGTCCCTTTCATCACCTCTGACCCACCCCCTCTCTCACTCTCAGGGCTTCAATCTTCCCCCTGACCCCAGACTTACTGCATGGAGGCTGCTCCCCAAGCTGCCTGGCTGCATTCCTGACCACCTGCATGGTGGCATGTGCAACACTCATTGGTGACATTGTCACAAAAAATGCTGATAGCATTAATTTTCCTTTTATATGTGCTGATATGATATGTGTCCGATATATCAGTGCACCTCTATACTGGCCATCCAATTTTGTTTGCCCAGGGCCACAGTAACATTTAATCTGCCTCTGTCCACATGCCAGATGTGGAGCAGTAGTAGGGGGCATGGACCGTCCATTTGACTGCAGCAGACTTCCTACCTATGGCAGCGGGGCTGAACTCAATGATCTCGCAAAGTCCATTCCAGCCCCTAAAGTCTAGGAAATGTATGAAATGAAAATCTATGAGTGGGGCTGGGCACAGACTGTTGGTGGGGGGTGGGGGAGCAGAGCTGAACGTGGGCTGGCAGGGGGTAGGGCATGGGAACAGACACGGGGCTCCATCCCCATCCACCACCACCCATGTCATTCTTGATCGGCAATTTGCTAGTTACATTATAAAATTATCTCCATTCCAAATTTCAGAGACTGCCATAGGCATCAGTGGGAAGGAGCACTGTCCATGAAGGGATCCCCTCGTGCATAGTCCTCACACTACTGATGAACACACTCTGGAAATATCATAGAAAATTAGGATTGGAAGGGACCTCAGGAGGTCATTTAGTCCAACCCCGTGCACAAAGCAGGACCAGCACCAACTAGATCATCTCAGCCAAAGCTTTGTCTATCTCAAAAAACCTCCAAGCATGGAGCTTCTACCACCTCTCTGGTTAACTTGTTCCAGTGCTTCACCAGCCTCCTAGTGAGAAAATTCCTCCTAATATCTAACCTAAACTTCCCTTTCTGCAACTTGAGATGGTTGCTCCTTGTTCTGTCATCTGCCACCACTGAGAACAGTCCAGCTCCATCCTCCTTTGAACCCCACTTCTCTCACTCTCTTCCTGCCATCCCCTCCTCCCCCCCCCCCCCAGTTTCTGATAAAACCAAATGATTCCATTGTTGAGCTCTGTGGAGTTTAATTGCTTTAAAACAAAAGTGAGTAGGAGAAGAATAAGGTCCAATTACACCTGGAAAAGTAGCTGCTGGGCATATGTCCATTTGAACACTTGACCTATTTCCTGCAAGAGAATTTCAGCCTTTTGCAGGACATGGGCTACACAGGTTTTCAATCCCACATAGTCTTGCAATATCCTGGTTAAATCTCCTGCAACAGGGCCCAGAAGGCTTTTCTGAAAGGATCAAGTTCAAGGCAGGCCTTGGGTTCCTGGATAAGAACCCACACTTTCATGCAGGGGACTTGCTTGGGTGGAATGGGCTGCACCTCTCCCCTAAAGGCAAGTGAGTCTTCTCTTCCAGGTTGGCTGATCTCGTGCGGCATGCTTTAAACTAGCTTTGCCAGGGGATTGGGCCACAGGAAGATGTGAGGACACCACCCAACCAAGACAGGTGACATACACGAGGAGTACCCAGGTAAGCAGCAGGGGTCCAGAAAGTCCTGAGAATCGGGGGTGGGGGTGGCATACACACCAATTTGAGGCCTTAAATGCCTCTATACCAATGCTTATAATATGGGGAATAAGCAGGAGGAACTCATCCACCAGATAGCTAGTTCATACCTGGACCTAGTAGGGCTCACAGAAATCTGGTGGGACTCATCCCACAACTGGGTGGTCAACATTACGGGTTATAGGCTCTACAGGCAGGATAGAGCAGGAAGGAAAGGCAGGGGTGTGGCACTCTATGTCAAAGAGCAATAAACATCCTCTACCAGCAGGATGGGGTCAGAGAAGGGGCAGGCTGAAGTGCTCTGGGTTAGGATACAGGGGGGTCGTGGGGAAAGGGACTTAATAGCGGGGGTCTACTACAGACCTCCCAGCCAAGGGGAAGAGATGGACCATGAATTCTTGGGTCAGTTTACGGAGGCACTTAAGGCAAGGGATGTAGTTGTCATGGGTGATCTAAATTACCCAGACATCTGCTGGGAGGAGCAGTCAGCCAGGTCTGACCATGCATGGAGGTTCGTGGCTGAGATAAAGGACCTCCACTTAACCCAGGAGGTGCACAGTACTACCAGGGGGAATGCCCTGCTAGACCTGGTCCTGGCCGCAGGTAATGACCTGGTGGGGGGACTCCAGGTCCTCGACCTGGGCAATAGCGATCATGACTTTTCTGGAATTCACCATCCAGTGCAGGGTGTCAAGGGCCTGCAGCAAGGCAGTAGCCTTAGACTTTAAGAGGACCAACTTCAATGAGCTGAGGTGATTAGTGGGGGAGGCACTAAGGTCCTGGAGAGTAGGGGAACTGGGTGCCCAAGATGAGTGGTCGTTCCTTAAGGAGACGATACTCAGAGCCCAAGGGGTTCTTGTCCCAACAAGAAGCAAAGGGGGCAAGAGTGCCCAGAAGCCCCCCTGGCTCACGAAGGGCATTCTTGAATGCCTGATGGCCAAAAAGGAGGTGTACACCCAGTGGAAGGGAGGGGCTATCACCAAAGAAGAGTATACCTCCACCGCTTGGGTCTGTAGGGGGGCTGTGAGGAAAGCTAAGGCACATATGAAGCTAGGGATAGCATCAAGGATCAAGGATAACAAAAAGTCCTTTTTAAAATACATAGGGAGAATGAAGAAGGCCCTGGGTAATGTGGGGCCCCTGCAGGATATGCTTGACAATCTGGTGGTTGCGCCAGAGGAAAAGGCAGACCTCTTTAACGATTTCTTCACCTCTATTTTCTTGTGCAGGGACTGGGACTCTCCACCAAGGTTCAGGATGGACTCAGGAGAAACTCCACCAAGCCTAGGGTCAGGGAGGACTGGGTTTGAGAACTTCTGGAGGGGCTGGACGTGTTCAAATCAGCAGGTCCAGATGCCGTCCACCACAGGGTGCTGAGGAAATTGGCAGGGATTATTGCGGGTCCCCTGGCATGGCTTTACGAGCACTTGTGGTGCTCTGGCCAGGTGCTGGATGACTGGAAGAGGGCCAATGTGGTCCCTATCTTTAAAAAAGGGAAGAAGGAGGACCCGGGCAACTATAGGCCCATTAGTCTTACTTCAATTCTGGGGAAGCTCTTTGAGAAGATTATCAAGGAGCACATCTGTGATGGACCAGCAGCGGGGATGATGCTCAAGGGCAATCAGCCTGGTTTCATTAGGGCAGGTCCTGTCAGAACAACCTGATTGCCTTTTATGATCAGGTCACAAAATCACTGGACACAGGTGTCGTAGTGAATGTAGTCTTTCTGGACTTCAGCCTTTGACACTGTTTCCCACCCCATTCTCATTAAAAAAGCTAGGTTGGGAGACTAATTCTGCAAGATTTATTTTTTTTTTCAATTAAAAAAACACTTTTTTGTTTTCTTTTCTGTTCTTTTCCATACTGTTGAATTCCTTATACAAATAAAGATTTTTTTTTTTTAACTTTAGAACAATATACGCTATTTTTTGGCTGTGGTCTTCAGTACTGTTTTGGCTAGAAGACTATGCAGTCCAGGCCCATTTTCTTCAGTGTGACTGAAACAGACACATCCAGCCATATTTTGTGTGTTGTAATCTGCCTCTCCTCCAGCGCTGGTCTATTTTTATTATTGTCTCTGTAATACAGCCCTCTGGTCCTCTCCAGTAGGTCTGGAGAACCAGGGCTCTGTCATCACTCTGCGTGTTCTTTCCAAGCTACTGGGTACTGGGGTAGCATGAGTGCTAAGGTGCAGGCTTGATAGCCCAAGAGGATCGTGAGTTTGTGACCATAGCAGAAGTGCTCGTAGTCATGAGCTGGACCTGGACAGTTTACAGGGGTGGGCAAATGAGAATAGGATGGGATTCAATACTGACAAGTGCAGGGTGCTGCGCTTGGGCAGTGGGAACCAGCAGCATTCCTATAGGTTGGAGAACTCTATTCTCGAAAGCACAGAGGCAGAAAGAGATCTTGGAGTCATTATCGATTCCAAGATGAACATGGGCCGCCAATGTGAGGACACAGTCAGTAGGGCTAATCGCACCTTGTCATGCATCCAAAGATGCATCACAAGCAGGGCCAAGGAGGTGATCCTCCCCCTCTATATGACACTGGTCAGGCCGCAGCTGGAGTACTGTGTTCAGTTCTGGGCGCCGCGCTTCAGGAGGGATGTGGACAGCATGGAGAGGGTCCAGAGGAGGGCCACTTGCATGATCCGGGGACAGCAGGTCAGACCCTATGAGGAGAGGCTACAGGACCTTAACCTGTTCAGGCTTCACAAGATAAGGCTGAGAGGGGACTTGATGGCTGTATATATACTTACTAGGGGGGATCAGCAGGGAATGGGAGAGACCTTGTTCCCCCCAACACCTCTCGGAGTAACAAGGAATAACGGCCATAAGTTGTTAGAGAGTAGGTGCAGACTAGAGAGTAGGTTCATTAGAAGGTGCTACTTCACAGTCAGGTTGGATAAGATCTGGAACCAACTTCCAAGGGAAGTAGTTCTTGCTACTACCTTGGGGGTCTTTAAGAAGAGGCTTGATGATTACCTAGCTGGGGTCATTTGAGTCAAGTTTTCTCTCCTGACCAGGGCAGGGGTTTAGACTAGAACAGGGGTGGGTAATTATTTTGGGCATAGGGCTGCTTACTGAGTTTCGGCAAGCCATCGAGGGCTGCACGACAGGCAGCCAGGGGCAGATTAATAATAATTTTCTAATTTTTTTAGGGGCCCCGTGAGCCAGATAGAAAGGCCTGGCGGGCTTCCTCCAGCCCCTTGGCGACATTTTGCCCACCCCTGGACTAAAAGATCTGCAAGGTCCCTTCTGACCCTACGTCTATGAGTCTATGAATCTATGCCCACAAAGTCTGCTAAATACCTTGCCATAATGCCTGCAGTTCCTAGAGAGGTGCTCTAATTAAACTCACTGTCTGAAACTTGTACTTTAACAACCCCAGCAGGGTCCACTGGGAGCTTGTGAAATGAGAGAGACAGTTCAGTGAAGTCACTGGTATTGTGGTCTTGATCCTGCAAAGCTTGAGCGCATGCTCAGCATGATGGATGATAGTGGAGACTGTAGCTCCCCTCAATACAGGTAACAGGGTGCAAAGTGTCACACAGAGGCTTTAAGAGGCTTTCAGGAACAGAGTCCAAAGGTTAATCTTTGAAATCCAAATCTCTATGTGATTCATTCTTGTGAGGCACATAAAAAAACAACAAAAAAACAGAACAAACCTTGCATGCTCTCATGAGGGGATGGATTGAAAAGAACTAGACATGAACATTTGAATGAGATCAGAAAAAAAAAATCCTTATCTAAGACTTGCAATGAAATTATGGCTCAGTTAACGGTAATTAATAGGGCTTCAATCCATGATGTCCGTACAACCAGGATGTCACCCATTATGACATTCTGTAAACTGCTGCTTCTACTACCATGAATAACGGTCTGGTTTATGGAGCTTTCTTAACAGGAACATTCTTTAGTTAAAGAGGGACTGTCCAACTAATTCATGAAGTTATCTGTATCCTTTACAAATTATGCCCATCACATTTTAATATTTTTCTACTAAAATTAATACATGTTATTATTAACACTACTAATTAGGACATGAAGAAACATTTACTCTGGCCTTTATTTAAAAATCATAATTGAAATTAGGTAAAGAAGAGCAAATAGAAAAGTGGCAGTGTTGGTAGAAGGATGTACCCATTTCTGAAAATCTAAACCTATGAAAATGGCAAACCTTAGGAAACAGTGACTTACCTTCATCTGTCTTATGTAGTAGAGAGAGCAGTTCCAAAAGGAGAAAATATCGATCTCTTGAGCCAGAAACTCTTCCAGATTTATAAACGCTTATAACAGAAGCATAATTTTGTGATCAATATTTATTGCAATATGGAAAGAAATAAGCAACTCCTGTATGTCACAACCCAAGGGTGTGATTTTTGTTTTGTGTGTGCTTTGGCACCTGAATTATTTTCCCGCCAATTTGAAGCTTTCTTTGCAGGGTGCACTTCTTCTTTGCAGCATAGAAATGCACGTTGCAAGGAGTTCCCGCCATTTGTATTTAAATGTGTGCCCCACTATTGGCTGTTTCTAAATTATTCCCACGTGGCGGCTAGTGATTGGCTTGCTAGCTGTATAAAAAGCTTGAGTGGTTTTCGCCCAAGCTGGAGGATTCCACGAACATCAGGAGGAGGAGACTTCACGTCTTGTGAAGATCTCTAAGCGCTGCGGAGCCTATTGGACCCAGTGTATTTCAAGAAGGCAACAGAGGTCTGATCAGCCTCTAGCCTCTCCCTGTTGCCGAGCGCAATCCTCGATGTATCCCTCTCTCTGCGCGCAAAAAAGGACCCACGGAGCCTCGACAACTCCATGTGAGAGTTTTGTCTGAGTCCTCAAACGAGGATTTAAGCGGAGCTGTACCTGGGAAACTGTCCAGCCTACACTGCGACCATCTACGGTGTAAGTAAACAATCTTGTATCAACCATTACACATCCTTGCCTAATTATAGTGTGTCGCCTGCTTTCTCCGACCCAGCGTGTCCGGGCTGCTGGCCACAGCCCGCGGCACGAAAAAAGGGCCCTGGATCGCTCCCGGCCCACACACTGTAAATCTCATCTCTTTGTAAATCAAAAAGTGTCAAAGAACATTGCATCATTACAGACACAGATAGTGAGTATTTGAGGTCATAAAAAGAATCTTGAATTAATACCAAAGAGATTGGTGGACCTTTGAACTGAACATAGTACAGCAAGAAAGAGTAATAACACTGCATCTCCAACTCACTTCTACAGCTGCCCACATCAAGTGCTTATGGGATTGAAAGCATAAGTAATTCTCAGAGAAAAGCAGTCTTTTATATGCTGAATCATGTATACACTGTTGGCTCAAGGTGGGAGAGGCTGCAAAACACAATAATTCAAAAAATGGAAAACAATATTTAATTTCTTCCTAAATGAAATTCTGAGGTTACGTGTAGTGGGAAATGTCCAATATAAATGTTGTGGGGTTTTTTTTGTTCATGAGGGAAAGCATCCCAACATTTAGGAACTTTTGGTGCAAAAAGAATCCAGGCCCTAACTGGTCCTAGATGACATTTCAGGATAGAGCACCAGTGGGAACTGGGTGATAGTTAGACCTTGTGTTGGCTCTTAGCATGGCATTCAGTTGAACCTGTCATGTGCAAGGCAACACAAATACAGTTAATGCATTAATGCACGAGACCTACTTTTATGTACATGACTAGAGAATTTGGCCTATTGACTATAGTTTCCAGAAATGCGTTCAGTCCAGAACACATCCATGAAGACTCCAAATCTGTTTTTAATTGGAACAACACTTTAAAAAATCATGATTATTCATGTGGCTTTGTAGTGATCTACTCTGGAGGTACAGGATAAGGAGACACTGTCTTATTGAAAATAAAATATCATTCATCATTTTTTTTCAGGTTTTACACTCAGCTCAGTGGCTTTCCTTCCTGTCTGCCCATCTGTATCTGCAGAAATAACACAATTACATTATCAAATTATCTCCATTCCAAATTTCAGAGACTGCCATAGACATCAGTGTGAAGGAGCAGTGTCTATGAAGGGATCACCTTGTGCAGTCCTCACACTATTGATGACCACACTCTGGAAATATTATAGAAAATTAGGATTGGAAGGGACATCAGGAGGTCATCTAGTCCAAACCCCTGCTCAAAGCAGGATCATCCATAACTAGATCATCCAAGCCAAAGCTTTGTCTAGCCAGGTCTTCAAAACTTCCAAGGACAGACATTCCACTTCCTATCTGTGTAACCTGGGAATGTTTTTACTAAACTTGTAGAGAGAATGGTTTCCTAATAACTAACCTAAAATTCCCTTGCTGTAACTTGAAACCATTGCTTCTTGTTCTGTCATCTGCCACCACTGAGAACAGTCTAGCTCTATCATCTTTCTCACTCCCCTTCAGGTAGTTGAAGGCCACTATTAAATCCTGGCTAAACTAAACAAAGTACTCCAGATGTAGCCTCACCAGTGCTCAATAGAGGGGAATAATCCGACATTTCCCATGACCTGCTGGCAGCACTCTGACTGATGCATCCCAGTGTGTCATTAGCCTTCTTTGCAACAAGGGCACACTGTTGGTTCATATTCAGCTTATTGTCCATTGTAACCCCAGGGCATTTTCTGCAGACCTGCTGCTCAGCCAGTCAGACCCCAGCCTGTGCCGGTATATGGGATTGTTTTGTCCTAAGTGTAGGGTTTTTCACTGGTCCTTGTTGGGCCTCATGAGATTTCTTTTAGCCCAATCCTCCAATATGGCTAGGTCACTCTGAATCCTAGGCCTACCCTGCAGCATATCTACTATTTTCCCAGTTTGATGTCATCTGCAAACTTGCTGAGGGTGCATTCTGCCATCTTTCAGGTCATTGATGAAGACATTTAACAAAAACAGCCCCAGGACCAACCCCCTTGGGAACTCGGCTTGATACTGGCTTCCAACTAGACATAGAGCAATTGATTACTATTCTCTAAGCCTAATGTTTCAGCCATTTTTTAGTACAGCTTACAGTCCATTGATCCAGCCTGTACTTCCTTAGCTTGCCTGCAAGAATTTTGTGTGAGACTGTATCAAAAGCCTTGCTCAAATCAAGGTATACCACATCCACTGGTCTCCCCACACCTGCAGAGCAAATCACCATGTCATAGAAGGTGATCAGGGTGGTCTTGCATGGCTTGCTGTTGGTGAATCTGTGCTGACTGCTCCTAATCACCTTCTTCTCCTCCAGGAGGACCACAGGTGTAGGGGATGACAGCCTATATAGGAGGGATTGTGTTGGGAAGAATGTCAGAGGAGTTGCTCTCTTTGTACAGTAACATTACACCTCTCTAGAAGTGAAGACTGGAAAAAAAAGAAGGGCCAATTGAGACCATGTGGGTCAAGATACAGGGAGAGCAATGGGAAGGGGATTAGACTGTAGGAGTTTACTACATAACCCCAAACCCAAAGGAAGCGCACCACTAGGAATCTCTAGAGAACTGGCAGAGACTGTATGCTTTTGGAGCATGTTCATCATGGCTGACTTCAACTACCCAGACATCTCATGGGATGAGCACAAAGCAAGATCAGACTGCTCACAATGTTTCCTCACTTGCATTAAGGAGCGCTATCTAACTAAAGAAGTCTACAGGCTGAGCAGGGGTAAGGCACTCCTTGATTTGGTTCTGGCCAAAGGGGACGATCATGTGA
>NW_005843634.1:74718-75034 GCF_000455745.1 Alligator sinensis | reverse complement strand
AAGTCTAGGTCATGGTGTATTTTTACCACATGACCACTAGGGCTGTGTGAGTCTTTGGATCCTGCTTTGGATTTGGACCCGCTTCAGATGCTTCCGTGTCCAAAGCGGCACTTCTGGATTGAAGCAGAATCCTAGTAATGGTGTCTGGAGTGGGTCGGGGGCATCTGGAGCACTTCAGACCCGCTTTGGATGCTTCGGACCCACTTTAGCCATTTTGAAGCAATTAGAAGTGGGAGGAGGAGTGGGGGAGGGACGGAGAGTGGGACGGGGGGAGGGGGAGCATGTGGGGGGGAAAGACTGAGGTCTGTAGGTAGCC
>NW_005843634.1:72932-74619 GCF_000455745.1 Alligator sinensis | reverse complement strand
AGGAGGGAACAGACGGACATCTGTAGGCAGCCAGTGAGAAGGATTTGTCCCTGGCTACCTTTCCAATGGCAGCGTCTGTGGGGTGGGACTAAAAAAAGCATAAAAGCCCCTGTTTCCAGCCCTCCTCTGCCTTTTGCAGCTTGTTCCCTGTCAGGAACTGTGTGAGAGAGGAACGCTGTGACTGAGACCTGCCTGCTGCTTTTTTGTGTTATAAAGGAGTAGTTAGGATTTAGTTTAGCTTAGCTCAGTTTAGCTTAGCTATTCTATTGAATTATTAGTAGTATTACAATTCAATTTATTTCATTGAATTATTTTTTGGGGAACTTGTTTTGGAAACTTTGCAAAAAGACAGTTGTGTTTTCCCAGCCAGTGTTATCTATCACTGTGCAGGGAGGCACAGATTGCTTGCACGCACGCACGCACGCACGCACGCACGCACATACACAGAGACCCAGAATATAGAAAAAAAATCGCAGGGGAAGAAGACAGACAGATATTTACAGAAGAGCAAGACACAGATAATATATTGAGACACAGGAAGACACACAAATAATTTCATCCACACCACAGGATAGACAATATTGTGAGAGCCAGAAAGAAGACACACAAATAATTTCATTCACAGCACAAGACAGACACAGATATTCACAGGAGAACAAGACAGACGGATATACAAAAGGATTCACACACACACACAGACCTTTTGCAGCACAGGAAAGATCAATATGAAGCGTGCTGGCAAGGAAGGTGCCAGGTCTTGTGGCAGGGGAGGGAGAGGGGGTACGGGGAGAGCTAGAGCTGCAAGCCACCCCCCCCATTTCCAAGCACAGATGCATTCTATTCCCGAGCAGCCGTGACATCAGTGCTGCCAGTGGATGCCAGGTGGTGGGGGCAGTGTCTGCACCTGACATCCCTGCACCTACACCACCTCTGCTCAGTCCAGAAGTGGGCACCAGCAGTGGAAGCACTGCCTCTTCTGGGGAATACTGATGTCTGTAGGTAGCCAGTGAGAGGAGCTGGAGCTGGAACCAGGGATGCTGAGCACACTGGCTCAGGCAATTCTGGGGACTGAGGGGGAATCAGAGTTACTGCTCCACACCCTTCATGTTTCCCCTAGACCCAGGTCTCCTCCAGAAAGCAGCACCTCAGAGGATGCTGGGGTTGTGGACGCAAGTGGCTCAGCTGAGGCAGCTCCTCCTGCTCTTCAGCCTCAGCCTGCTGAGAAGGGGGAAAAGGCAGGATCCTCACCCTCAACCCAGAAGCGGGGGGGAGTGTAGTGTGGGATCATTTTGAGGTGGCAGATGATCCCAGGTTTGCCGTCTTCCAGCACTGCCAAAGGCACATGAGCCGTGGCAAGGACGTGGGACACTTCTCCACCATGGCCATGCTGCTGGATCTGAGGAGGCACCACCCCCTTGCCCTTCTTCCTGCTGCTCAGCTTGGCACCAGTGCAAGTGTGCTGAAAGGAAAGTCCCCTGCTCGCTCCAAAGCTCCCTTACCCCCAAAGCAGAGGCAGGCCACCCTGGACCAGTGGGGGAAAGGTGGACAGAAAGGGGGCGCGTTCCCAAGGTGTGTGAGATCACCCACACGATTCATAGATTCATAGATCCATAGATGCTAGGGTCGGAAGGGACCTCAGTAGATCATCGAGTCTGACCCCCTGCATAGGCAGGAAAGAGGGCTGGGT
>NW_005843634.1:61898-71649 GCF_000455745.1 Alligator sinensis | reverse complement strand
CACATTTGCCCTTTTCTAGTCCTCCGGGCCTTGGTCCGTGCACCACAAGCGTTCAAATATTTCTGCCAGTGCCTGTGCAATGACGTCGGCCAGTGCCTTCAGTACCCTCGGATGGAGCTCATCCGGGCCTGCTGACTTAAACGCATCCAGTTTCTCCAAGTGACTCTGCACCATCTCAGGGTCTACGCATGGCAGTCTGGCGCCTTGCTGCTGCCTCTCCACAACCCCAGTGAGAGACTTGTCGTGCCCCTCGCTTAGGGACACTGAGGCAAAGAACTCGTTGAGGAGTTCAGCCTTGTCCCTACTGTCCATCACCAATTGCTTCTGCCCATTTAGTAGGGGTCCTATTCCTATTCATTGGGGAGATGCTTGCTCTGGATATCCAGCCCGTCTCACTAGTTGAGTGACCAGGGTTGAGGTGGTTCGTAGCACTTCTAGCCCTATTTTACCAAGTGCCCACATGCACCACCTTTAGCAGGGCGGTGGTGCCCTCCCTGTATCAGGCATGCAGGGAGTACTTGAGGGAGAAGCTGTGCCAGGCAGGGCCCCAGGTAGCCTTGCACTTCACCTCCAACATCTGGAGCAGCTGGGGTGGTGATCACACCTACCTCTTCCTCACGGGGCAATGGTGCACTCAGTCAGGCCATTGGTGGGCTCTACTGCAAGCCGAGGTGCTGGATGAGACCCACATGGCTAGGGAGATCATGGGGGCCATGAGCTGCATGGAGCAGGGGTGGCTCGTTGGGCAGGCTGAGCTCACCCATGGACTCATGGTCACCAACAATGGGGCCAATATGGTGAAGGCTGTCTGTGATGCCAACTTTGTTGGCATGTGGTGTGTGGCACACAGGCTGCACCTAATAGTGAGGGATGCCTTGGGGGGGGACAGGGCTGCCGGTGATGGTGCTGCCACCACTACTGCTACAAGCCAGCTGATTTTGAAATGCAGGAAGGTGGTGGACTACTTCCACCGCAGCATGAGGCGGGGCAAGATGCTGCAGGAGAAACAGACAGAGCTCAGCATCCCACAGCACAGAATCATGCAGGATGTGGAGCCTCGGTGGAACCCCACATAGCTGATGCTCGAGAGGCTGGTGGAGCAACAGAAGGCCATCCATGAGATGGCCTTGCTTGGGGAGATAGGGATCAATTTCCACCCTGAACAGAGCTGAGTGGGGTACCTTCTCCCAGATGTTGGTGGTCCTCAAGCCCTTCCTTGAGGCCACCAAGACCCTTAGTACTGATGATGCCATCCTCAGTCAGGTTATCCCCCAAATGAGGCAACTGGAGAACCAAATGGAGAAGTTCCAGGGGATCAATGTTCCTGGCTGGGCAGGCCACTGTCACCAGACGTGCAGACACTGGTGAGGTGGCTGAAGGAGGGCATCAGGAGACGGCTGGATCCCTTGCAGTCCAGTATGGTCCACATGATGGTGGGCATGTGCAACCCGAGGGTAAAGGGGAGCATGTGCACTGGCAGCCACATGTGCCCTGGCAGCCACAAAACCCTTGCTCGCTGGATGCAGGTGCTGGTGAACAAAGTCAGGGAGGCCGAAGTGCAGAGGTAAGGGGATGTGGAAGACGGGGATCCACTTTCCTGTGTCAGCACTCCCAGCACCGGCGCCAGGACCAGCAGCAGCACCAGCCAGTTTCCTCCATGCCAGCCACTGCCGATGTGGGCCATGGGCATGGCTTCAGTGCTGGGGTCCAAATGCATGAGACCCCAGCCTCGGGCAGGTAGCGCTGAGGCTTCGGTGGCTACCTATCTCACTGAGAATGTGGAGCCACTGCTGTGCGACCCCTTAGCCTACTGGGCAAGCTGCAGCCAGATGTGGCAGGATCTGGCCACGGTTGCCTGGAAACACCTGTCCTGTCCCCTGACCAGTGTTCCAAGCGAGAGGGTGTTCAGCATTGCTGGGGAGGTAGTGACACCCCACCGCACCTGCTTGGATCCTGCTTTGGTGGACCAGCTGATGTTCCTAGAGGTGAACTTCCTGCTGCTGGGGTTTCCCAAGCTCCACCTGCAGACGGACTGAGTGCCACCCTCCTCACCCCATCTGCACCAATTTCCTTTTTTGAGGTTTGGAAAAGCCAAGTAATGCCCCGCTCTCAGCTGGAGGGGGCACTAACTGCATCACCAGCCAGTAGGGGAAGAACATGCCCCTGCTGAGCTCATTCCCCTGCCAGGATGAATGTGGAGGTATGGGATTGGGTCTATGGGGAAGGAGGAGGCCCGTGGTCCTGGGCATGGCCGCTAAAAGTTCACCCTGCCAGGCTAGGGAGGCCTGGTGGGACTGCTGGCGGCCTGGCCAGGACCAACGATCCCCTGGTGAAAGGCGGGTAGGAGGTGCCATAACCTCCAGGTAACGCATGCACGCACAAAGCCCTGGCTGGGGAATGCCCAGACCTGTCACGTCTTTGACAGGCCTGATGCTTGTTGGCTGCAGCGCAGTTGTGAGGCTCCTGCTGAGCTCAGCTTAGCTGCCCAGGATGTGGCACACAATGCAGGCAAGAAAGCCAGTCAGTGAAAATGGAAGTGGAGGTGTCAGGGGTGAGGGACAGGATGGGGTGTGGGGGAAGGGGGATGTAGCAGCGCAGGTAAAAGTGCAGAGGTACCTGGGATGTCAGATGTCCGGCCGGTCACAGTGTGCCAGAACTCCACTGTGTATATTGAGTCCATGAGTTTCTGTACCTACTACCTAGGAGGCTGATGAAGCGCAGTTCATAGGCCCAGCTCTGAAAAGTGGTTTGCATTGTAATTTGTTCCCTCTCAGGATCAGGCCTGAGAGACTGGAGGCAGAGTGTTTTTTGGTGAGGAGTGTGCCCCCACGGGGAGTTGGGTTTTGCTGTCTTTGATAGAGTCTGGTGTGCAGGTTGTGGGGTGCAGGAGAGAGTTTGTGTTTTGAGCTGTAGGAAGTTGGCTTCAGTTCTGGTGCTGAGGTTAGGTGCTGGTTTGAATGTACAAACACTTTTTAGGGCTGGGCCTAGGAGCTGCACTTCATCAGCCTCCTCGGTAGTAGGTACAGAAACTCACGGACTCAATATACACAGTGAAAATCTGGCACACTGTAGGCCTGGCAGGGCCTAGCAGACAGGCCTGCAGTAGATTTCATCCCCCTGTGCCCCAAGATAGACACAGTTGCACAAGCACCCATGTCACGAGTTTTGACTGTTAGTGGCTAGAGGCTAGAGGTGCAGGGCCCCAGAACCCAGACTCCCCCTGCACCTATCTCCTTGACAGCTAGCAGGCTTTCTGGCTGCAGCAGGGCCTAGCAGGCCTGCAGTTTTCACCCCCCTGTGCCTTAACACACACACAGTGTCACCTGTCACCAGTTTTGCCTGTCAGCAGCTTGAGGTGCAGTTTCCCCCCAACCCCTGCACCTATCACCTTGATACTTGGCCAACACAACATCTTTACTTCTTGCTGTCAATTCCTTTATAAAAAGAAAGACTCTGTGACAGCTCCGTGTGGGTACCTTTGCTTCTGCTGCTGCTGGTGTTGAGCCAGCAAAGTTATTGTACCTGTTGTCACATAAAGCGGAGGACCAGGCATGAGGTGTAGGGGAGGAGGAGGCCTAAGTGGGGCACACTGCCGTGTTGTGCAGAGGCCCCAGTGCCAGGAAAGATGCACCTTAACACACAGAGAGTATCACACACACACATCATGAGTTTTGCCTGTCAGCAGCTTGGGGTGCAGGGGGGGCCCCAGATGACAGACTCCCCCAGCGAGACACACACAGCTGGCAGGCTTCGTGGCCTGGCAGGGCCCAGCACTCAGGCCTGCACTAGGACACACACACACCCACACAGCTGGCAGGCTTTGTGGCCTCGGTAAGAGCTAAACCACTCCTGCACTTTTCAGCCCGCTGCGCCTTAACACGCAGAGGGTCATTTGTGTCATGAGTTTTGCCTGTCAGCAGCTTGGGGTGCAGTTCCCCCCAAACCCCTGCACTGATCTTCTTGAAACTTGGCAGGCTCTGTGGCCTGACCAGGCGCCATCACCTCTGCAGGTTTCAGCCCTCGGTGGTGTAACACGCAGCCGTGACATGAGTTTGGCTTTCACGAATTTGGGGTGCAGTTCCCCCCAAACCCCTGCACTGATCCTCTTGAAACTTGGCAGGCTTCATGCTCCCAGGAGGCACTGCTGTCCCTGCACGTTTCATCCAAATCATACACAAACAACAAAGTTATAGATCTTTCATTGGTTCCCCATTATACCCTTTGGCTGGATCGAGGCGGAAACCCACAGCTCTGGATCGGATTGGTGCCATCTGAAGGGGCCGGATCCGAAGCCTGATGGGATCTCTGCCGACTCGCACACCCCTAGGGACCATTGTTACTCCAGGAGGTGCCCTAGTAAACTCGGCATCTCCTATTCCCTGCTGCCCTCCCCTGATGAATTTATAGACAGCCACAAGGTCACCTCTCAGCCTTCTCTTGCAAAGGTTGAAGAGATCGATGTCCCTCAGTGTCTCCTCCTCGGGCCGTGCCTGCAGGCCTCTGACCGTATGAGTGGACTGCTCTGAACTCTCTCGAGATTCTCTGCATCCCTCCTGGAGTGCGGCGCCCAGAACTGGACGCAGTACTCCAACTGTGGCCTGACCAGTGCCACGTACAGGGGAAGCATCGCCTCCCTGGACCTGTTCGTCAGGCATCTGCTGCAGATTTGTCTCTTGCCACTTTCCACCAGGGTGGTGACAATTAAAGGGCCTGGATCTGGACCTCACTTCCATTTTTAATCTGGCAATAGAGGCTCTGATCATTGACAGCCCGTAGTCCTGTCTCTCTAAAGGCCAAATGGCCCCAAGTTTGTGGTAGCACAATGAGTCTTGACACCTGCACCTTAGCTGAAGGACCATGAAAGTGAAAGAGACTGTCACTTCTGAGAAACGGTCTGAAGGGAAAACACAGGCTGCTTCTGCTGGGTGTGACTGAACCGGTTCTACCACATCCTTCTTGGTGGAGCCCAACAAGGTGACCGGCGGATGTGAATGCACTAGCAAAAGGGTTTACAAGACGTTGCACAGGGATGATAAAGTTCATCTACATTTTCTTGACCTAAAGACTCTAACATGGGAAACAGGGCCAGAGCACGCTGGCTGGTTAACATGGTGCTCCTGCTTCTATAGAAAAGCAAAGTTCATTGTGCTAAGAAATAGGCCCGAGGGCTTCATGTAGTATAAATTTCCACCTATCACCACACACAATGTAAGGGGTGTAGAGCACAGTGGTGGAAAGCACGGCACCTCAGTGAGGGTTAATGCAGGGCACGTCTAGACTGGGGAACAAAGGAGAGCTGCGGAGAAGCATACCCACCCCCACTGCTGCCACAAAGCACAGGCCAGGGCCCAGGAAGCAGGCCATCCCAAACTCCCCTGGCATTTAGTCTCTGTTTATCAATAGGGTGGAGCTGGGCTCACTTGTGTCATTTTCATATGTCTGTGTAGTGTAGTACTGGATATGAATGTAGATGGTAATTCCATGATGTATCTGGAAGATAATCAAGCCTGGTACCAAGCACCCCCCCCAGGTATTGCCTGCCTTAATGGGGAAAATCAGCTCTTCTAGAGAGAAGGTGTCAAAGAGAAATTGTCTTCCACCCAGGGAAGTCCAG
Source organism: Alligator sinensis (assembly GCF_000455745.1). NCBI lineage: Eukaryota > Metazoa > Chordata > Crocodylia > Alligatoridae > Alligator > Alligator sinensis. Next base: position 66,035 of record NW_005843634.1, on the reverse strand, counting down.
GTGAGCAGAAATGGGTAGAGGATTCTGGTGACTCATGAGAGCATTTGCAGGGGGTGAGGGAGGAGGTGTTTGGGGCTGGAAGTGATTCAGGAAGCTGACTGCACAATATGCTTGGTCTTTCCAATTCTTCCCCAGGGACAGAAGGGTCTGAGACCCCAGCTGCCAGGGTGGCTAGAATCATCTGGAAGTCTGATCTCTCAGACCGCTGGCAGGTCTCAGAAGGGCTGGGCTGTAGGCACAGGAAAAGGTAGGGATCATCACTGGTTTAGTTTTGCTGTCTCCAAGCCTACAGCTGTTTTTTTGGCCTAATTCATTGATTCATAAATGTTAAGGTCAGAATGGACCTCAGTAAATCACAGAGTCTGAACCCCTGCCCTGGTCAGGAAAGAGAGCTGGGGTCAAACAACCCCAGCTAGGTGCTTGTCCAGTCTTCTCTTGAAGACCCCCGAGGTAGGGGAGAGCACCACCTCCCTTGCAGCCCATTCCAGATTCTGGTAACCCTTACCATGAAGAAGTTCTTTCTAATGTCCAACCTAAATCTGTTCTCCATCTTTCTAATGTCCAGCCTAAATCTGCTCTCCATCAGTTTGTGATCGTTGTTACTCCAAGGGGTGCCCTAGTAAACTCAGCATCTCCAATTCCCTGCTGCCCTCCCCTGACGAATTTATAGGCAGCCACAGGATCACCTCTCAGCCTTCTCTTGCAAAGGTTGAAGAGAGCTAGGTCCCTCAGTCTCTCCTCCTAGGGCTATGTCTACAGGCCTCTGACCATATGAGTGGACTCCTCTGAACCCTCTTAAGATTCTCTGCATCCCTTTTGAAGTGCAGCACCCAAAACTGGACACAGTACTCCAACTGCGGCCTGACCAGTGCCACATACAGGGGAACGTGCCCACGAGTACTTCAGGGGTTTCCACTCTTAGGAACTGGTAACAGCCCTCAGCCTGACCCCACACAGGGACTTGTGCCCACAGGCACTTTTCCCTTTGAGGCTTGGTGGCAGACAGCAAGGCTGTTCCAGGGTTGCTCCGGTCTGGATTCTGCCCAAACCTCCTCTTTCCTGCCAGATCTGGGGATCACCCCACTAGAGACCCCCACACAGGCCACAGTGCACACTGAGTCCTCAATGACCTTTTCCCCATGCTCTCCCACAGCATTTGTCCCCTCATAAGCCCTGCAGTCCTGGAAGGAAAACACAGGGACTGGTCCCCCGCACTGAAACGTGTTTACCCTGGTGCAGCCAAAACAGGGACACAGAGCTCCCAACCCACGACCACACATACCGACGTAGATACACCGAGAAGGGAGGCTCACAGATTGTAGCACGCAGCACACATAACATCAGCAAAGTTACGCCTCCACTTGGACACAGAAGCAGCAATAGCTCCCAGCAGCTTCCTTTTATATACAATCAAACCTGGTGTTGAAATCTGTGCATTTCTTCAATGGGCTTTGCTGATATTTTTCCTGTGCGGACAGGTTTAGTCTGTGTCACAAACCTCAAAGTGAAAAGGAACAAGGCAATCACATAGAAACGTGGGGCTGGCAGGGAGCGTTGCAGGGGGGTTGTCTAGTCTCGCCCTGAACTCGAGCCCCTGACTAACCCATCCCAGACAAGTGTCTGCCTGATCTGCTCTGAAAAATGCCCAGGGATGGGGATCCCGCAGCCCTTCTGGGCAGCCTGTTCCAGGGCTCTACCACCCTTGTAGTGAGAAAGATATTGCTAATACCCAAACTAAATATCCGTTGCTACAATTTAAGATCCTTGTTCCTTGTCCTGTCCCCTGCCCCTGCCCCTGCCTATCTCCATCTTCTTCATAATGACCCTACAGGTATTTGAAGACTGTTCAGCTGAAGTCATGCATAACCCTGTGCAGCATGAGCAATGGTGACAAACAGCACTGTAACTTGAATCAAACATAGGTTATCGAAAGAATAACCGAATTGCAGAGACAGTGTGGATGTCAAACTTGGCCATTTTCAGGGATGTTAAGTCAAGGCTGCAGAAATATGACTGAACAGCAAGCCAAGGGCCTGCATCCTGTATCCTAACAAGCAGTGACACCGATGCTCCTCCCTCCAGCAACACGAACGAACCTTCACTTCAGTGCGAAGCCTCTGTGGTGCTGCTGCTTGTACAGACTGATCTGCCCAGAAAAACCTCTGCTTAGACTCACCCAGGGCTGGGACGTGCAAGAGGGCATTGGTTGCTTGGTGCCCTCCCTCCCTGCAGGTGCATGCACACGTGTACATTCTCACAGGGTGACTGTAAGTTTTTCAGTCTTCACCAGGAAACAAACCAATCGCTAGCCGCCAGGTAGGAATAATTGAGAATTGACCAATAGTGGGACACAAATTTGCATACGTGTGGCGGGAACTCTTCTGCACCGGGGTTTTCTCTCTGCAGCTGAGAAATCCGCCGTGCAAAGGAAGCTCCGTGTGGCGGGAAAATTCCACTGTGCCGAGGCACTAAAAATCATTGGGTTATGACATGCCCCCTTGCCGATGGCACAGCTGGAATTTAGACCACATGCGTGTCGTTTGGGTCGTTACGAGCTCTCTCAGCTGGTTCATAAGCTAAACGGTTAAACACAAATTCAGACAACAAAATAAGTTCGTCCTCTAAGGATCGAATCAAATAATAGCCGGCACCAACACACAGACACATCATTATATTCATAACAAGAAATTCAACTATCAGGGTTTCAGTAGGTGTCATGGCAAAGTCACAAGTCAAGCCCTCGCTTCTCCAATGATGTTCTCTTTCTCTCTCTCTCGGACTTCCCTCCACCATGCACTTTGAGTCCTGGACCTGTGAAAAGAAAAATCCTCAAAACGATAAATTAACCTATATTACAATATTTACATGGAACCGCCCACGATAGGGCAGTCGGCTAGATTTGCCGCCGCTTCCCACTTTTTCCACAGCACACAATACAGGTGCTCGAGCATGGCTGCACTTTGGACGATTTTTCTCTCGCACGCTCGTGGATACAACCGACGCGGAAGTAGATGGCAAACACCGCGGGGTTTTATCCACGTTCAGCAAGATGAAAACGTTGATGACAACGTCGAGGAGTCGTCGTCTGGCTTTTCTGAATACTGAAAACCTAGTTCTTAGGCCAGTTGCCATTGGCCTGCGTCTCCCAGGATTCGGAGTTGTCGTTTAGTGAGCCCAGAACGGTTTAGGAGGAATCCAAGCATGATTCGCTCTTCGGGTGTTCTCTGCGGCTTGCGCCCTGAGCTTCGATCAGGTATGCAGTAGATCGATGCTCCCAGTCACCAGGCGTTTTTGAGTTCATAAGGACGCGCAGTCGCGAAAGCTGACGCAAAGGTTGCTTGCAGGTTGACCAACCATTGGGTGGAGGAAAATCCGGAGGGCGACGGTGTTCTTTCCTCCATAGACCTCAACACAGACTCTTACGCTGTTCAGATTTATTGGAACAGTCCCAGGATTTCACAGATGGCGGTGAGGCCATGGCCCTCTCTGCTGGGATGGTGTTAGTCCCAGTACACGTGCTCTGGGGTTCCAGGAGCAGTACGAGATCCCGATGATGGCCAGCAAAAGTTGCTCCGCGCTGGCTCTCTCCAGCCGTCCGTCATGCCATGCGTGAGATTCCTGACCGACTTGTCCTGCGGCAAGCACCGGAAGCAGAATGGGCCAATGAGCGTTGAACGTCACTGTATTGATGTCGGTGGCATGCCCTCCGCTCCACGAGGCCCGCCGGATCAGGAAACTTGCTTCTTCCAAGTCCAGCAAGTCAGACCCAAACTCCACAACTAGGCGTCCCAACCACACGGCTAGGGTCTCTTCAGGCTTGATCTTTGACTCCTCGTACAGCTCCTGCAACTCAGCCCAAGTACGAGCACGGTAGGTGGTGGCACAAGCTGCACTCGGTGGATCAGTTGCCTGGCAGGTCGGGGTCACAGGGCGAACTGCTGCTAGAGCCATTACTGCTTCTGGTAGGAGGGGCGGATGCTCTCCTCCGCTCGATGCTCCCTCCCCGTGGCGAGAAGGCGGGGCCGCCAGAAGCGACGTCACTTCAGTGGGCGGGACCGCTGGACGGATTCTCGCTCATTCTTTTGAAGCTCCGCCCGTCTTTTCCGGCTCCTCCGCGTGGCTCCCTTCTTGCTCGGC
>NW_005843634.1:53614-61744 GCF_000455745.1 Alligator sinensis | reverse complement strand
GTCCCTCTGTCTCCAAACTCTCACGGAGATCGGACGGGAGCTCGCGGCTCCTCAATCTAGACAACACTGCTTGGGAACTGAACTGGTCTTCCGTCTCCTGCACATAGCGCAGGCAGCGGGTATTCTCTGGGTCAAAGGTCGGGTCTACTGCGCCCGCCGGTTTCACTCGGATGGAGGATACGATGCCCCCTTCCTCTCGGGATCTAAATAGGACCCGCGCTCCACCCATCACACACCCGAAAGCTCAAGAAGATGTGCTTCCTTCTCTTCTCCCTTCAGAGAAAAGTAGCCGCTGATGAGCCTTTCACCCGTTCCGCCCGCCTGATGATAAGCGATATGCGCCTCTAGTTCTTCGGCGTCTGTTACGTGCTGTTTCCCACTGCGCCAAGGGCAGTTTCTCACTAACTCTACCTCCATCGTGTCTTCCCCGTATCCTGTCCGTGACTCCATGTGGCGGCCGAGGGCGGTCTAAGGCTATGGCCAGTAGCCCGGACCGTCAGGTGGGTATTTTCCATGATGGAATAGAGTTAGGCACGGAAGCGTATTAATTGTATAAAGAAAGCTTTACTTACACTGCTGATGGTCGCAGTGCAGGAAGAAAACTTGCTTGAATTACAGTTGCACACAAACGCTCAGGGGTGAGATCGCTCTTCGAACCGAACCGAGATGAGTCGTCGGTGTACGACTCCACGAGTGCTCAGCACGGGGGTACGTCAATATTTCCACGATGACGGGTGGGGGGTGATTAGAGGCTGATCAGGCCTCTCTGTCCTCCTCCAAGACACACGCGGAGTTTGCTAGGCTCCACAGCACGCTTAGAGTTCCCCACGAGATGGTCGTGGAGTCCTCCAACTTGGGCGGAAACTGCTCTAAGTTTTTATACGGCTAGCCAACCAATCGCTAGCCGCCAGGTAGGAATAATTGAGAACTGACCAATAGTGGGACACAAATTTGCATACGTGTGGCGGGAACTCTTCTGCACCGGGGTTTTCTCTCTGCAGCTGAGAAATCCGCCGTGCAAAGGAAGCTCCGTGTGGCGGGAAAATGCCACTGTGCCGAGGCACTAAAAATCATTGGGTTATGACATTAACAACCTTTTACAGAAGCAGGATGTTGGTTGCCTCATTCACTCTGCCTTCCTGTGGCTGATTCAGATGTTCTGCCTTGTGTTAGATCAGAGTTGACTGTAGTTTTACAAAGAGTTTAGATTATGAATTATAGGATGATTGGATAGGGATGATCTGGCCTGGAGTAGCGGGGTAGAATGGATGACCTATGGAGGTCCCTTCCATCCTGACTCCTCTATGATTCTATGACTCAGACTCCTATAAACTATGTCACTTAGGCACCTTAGCCTTTAAGCATTCATTAGACTTTAGTTTTAATTGGTTTAAGAGAGAAACATTGAATTATTACTAGCTTTCCAGTAATTTTTTTCCAAACAACATCAGCATGAATGCAAACTTTCCCCAACTCTGAATCACTTGTCCCCTTCAGTGATGTTGAAGCTGCAAATGATGAAGAGCTGGGTAGCTGAGGCAGCTTTTCCTCTTGGGCAGTTTCATCCCTGTGTGATTCCTTTGACTTTGTGGAGTAATGAAACATTTCGCTAGGAAGCCTAATACTTTTTCCTCCCTGTCCCCCAGGTGACATGTGGCTCCGTTATGGGAGGAAAGTCAAACTCGAGGAGTACGATGCCAGGCTTTTGTATTGAGCATTCCAGTGACCAGAAACACTCTGGGGCTGCATCCCCAAGGAGATGAGATTTGCTCTGTAGCTTCCTCTCCTCCTTGCTTAGGTCAAGGGTTTCCAGCTAGCAACGCTCTCCTGGGCAGCAGAGCCTCCTCAAACCCAGATGCAGCTCCTCTAGCATCTGTTAGGACACTGTCAGGGGCCAGGGCACTTAGCCATAATGAACCTGCTGGCCCTCGTCACCCGAGTTGGCCTGGCTGCCAGTGGCCTGAGCACCCCTGTGAAGCTCTCTGCTGGGTGCAGCTGCCTGCTCTTAACTGCAGCTGTTACGGTACACAGCAGGCTCCAAAACTCCAAAATATTTCTGAAAAATGTTGAATGCCTCGTTTCATTTCAGACATATTTCTGAGCCTTCCGTTGTGATTCCAGTTCTGGGTTCCGGGTGCTGAAATGGCCCCAAACACCTCTGAAACAGCATGCATGCCAAAGTGTCACACAGCCCTAATTTTGTGTGTGTGTATATAGTTATATATATGTGTGCGCATATGTGATTTAAAGTGTTATATATATATATATATATATAATGAGGGATGTGTGACATTTCAGCAGCTGTATCATATTGGAGGTGTTTCAGGCTGTTTCGTTGCCCCAAAACACTGAATCCGAATCAAAATGGAAGGCTCAGAAATATCTCTGAAATGAAACGAGGCATACAAAACTTTTCAGAAATGTTTCCGAGTTTTGGAGCCAGGCTTGCAGAAACAGCTGTATGCTGTTGCCCTGCCGCAACTCGACTCAACAGGGACCAGAGATCCATGCCAGGGTCTCCTTGCTGCCACTGCCCATCCCGTGCAGCCCCAGACCTCTGCTCCCTGTGGAGCCAGGTTGCAAGGCAGGGACCAGCACTGCCCTGCCACGCGACCTTGCTCTGCAGGGAGCAGAGATCTGTACTGGGCTCTCCTCACTGCCGCTGCCCACCCCATGCAGCTCCACATTGGTGGGGCAGTGTGGGGCGGGGAGTGGTGGTAAGGAGCCCTCCAGCGTGGATCTCTGCTCCCTGCAGAGCTGCGTCACGTGGCAGGGCCCAGCAGGCTTGCTTCCCACTCTGCGCAGCTTCCCGGTCCTGCTACTGGCATGATAGGGCAGCCCCTCCCCAGATGAGCCACCTATGTCCCCGTCCTGCTCCCTGCTGGGGCCCTACAGGTCCCGGTCCCAAGCCCCAGCCAGCCAGCTGGGCAGTAGGGCTATGCAAAGTTTGCAGCTCATTTGAAAGAGTCAGAGGACATTCGGCAGAAATGAAACAGGACAGTGATCTGGAACACTGAATCAAATCAAATCACTGTCCTCTGAAAGAGAGTCATAGGTTCAGAGATGTAGGGTCAGAAGGGATCAAAGTAGATCTTTAGGTCTGACCCCTGCCCTGGGCAGGAGAGAATACGGGGCTTATATGACTGCAGCTAGGTAACTATCCAGCCTCCTCTTAAAGATCCCCAAGGTAGGAGCCAGCACCACTTCCTTGGAAGTTGGTCCCAGATCCTAGCCGCCCTGACTCTGAAATAGTGTCTTCTAGTGTCTAGCCTGAATCTACTCTCAAACATCTTATGGCCGTTATTCCTTGTCACTCCGGGTGGTGCCCGGGGGAACAGGGTCTCTCCTATTCCCTGCCGGTCCCCCCTGGTAAGTTTATAGACGGCCACCAGGTCCCCTCCCAGCCTTCCCTTGTGAAGGCTGAACAGGTTCAGGTCCCGTCGCGCCTCATTGTGGGGCCTGCCCTGCTGCCCCCTGGTCATGTGAGTGGCCTCCTCTGGACCCTCTCCATGCTGGCCACATCCCTCCTGAAGTGCGGCGCCCACAACTGGACACAGTACTCCAGCTGCAGATGTCGCCTAGAGGGGGAGGATCACCTCCTTGGACCTGTTTGTGATGCATCTGTAGATGCATGACAAGGTGTGGTTAGCCTTCCTGACCGTGTCCTCACATTGGCGGCCCATGTTCATTTTGGAATCGATAATGACTCCAAGATCTCTTTCTGCCACTGTGCTTTTGATAAGGGAGTTCCCCAGCCTGTAGGTGTGCTGCTGGTTCCGACTGCCCACGTGCAGTACGCTGCACTTGTCAGTATTGAATCCCATCCTATTCTCATTTGCCCACCCCTGTAACCTGTCCAGGTCCAGTTGTATTCTGTCCCTCCCTTCTAGCATGCCCACCTCACCCCATATCTTGGTGTCATCAGTGAATTTAAACAGGGTGCTTTTCACCCCCTCGTCCAAGTCACTAATAAAGAAATTGAACACTGAGGGCCCGAGGACCGAGCCCTGGGGGACTCCACTGCCCCCATCCCTCCAGGTCGAATATGACCCGTCCACCATCACTCTCTGGGTTCAGCCCCTCAGCCAATTTGCTATCCATCTGACTGTGTAGGCATCAATGCCACAGTCGCCTAGTTTTTTAACGAGAATGGGGTGGGAGACAGTGTCAAAGGCCTTCCTGAAATCCAGAAAGACTACATCCACCGTGACACCTGCGTCCAATGCTTTTGTGACTTGATCGTAGAAGACAATCAGGTTGGTCTGACTGGACCTGCCCCTAATGAACCCATGCTGGTTGCCCCTGAGCATCATCTCCCGTGCTTGCCCTTCCTAAATGTGCTCTTGCACAATCTTCTGAAAGAGCTTCCCCAGGATTGAAGTAAGACTAACGGTCCTATAGTTGCCTGGGTCCTCCCTCCTCCCTTTTTTGAAAATGGGGACCACATTGGCCTTCTTCCAGTCATTTGGTGCCTGGCCAGAGCACCACGAGCACTCGTAAAGCCATGCCAGGGGCCCCGCGATGACCCCTGCCAATTCCCTCAGCACTCGGGGGCGGAGAGCATCTGGACCTCCTGATTTGAACACATCCAGCCCCTCCAGAAGTCCCCTAACTTGGTCCTCCCTGACCCTAGGTCTGGCGGAGTATCTCCTGAGTCCGTCCTGAATCCCAGTGGGGGAGATGTCCCAGTCCCTGCACAAGAAAATGGAGGCAAAGAAATTGTTAAAAAGGTCTGCCTTTTCCTCTGGTGCAACCACCAGATTGCCAAGCGTATCCTGCAGGGGCCCCACGTTACCTGGTGCCTTCTCCATACTCCCTATGTATTTTAGAAAGTCCCCTCACCAGGCCGTTGCCTGTGGCCAGGACCAGGTCCAGCAGGGCATTCCCCCTGGTGGGACTGTGCACCTTCTGGGTTAGGTGGAGGTCCTGTATCTCAGCCAGGAAGCTTCATGAGCGGCCAGACCTGGATGACTGCTCCTCCCACCAGACGTCTGGGTAATTTAGATCACCCATGATGACTATATCCCTTGACCTAACTGCCTCCACAACCTGACCAGAGAATTAGTGGTCCAGCTCTTCTCCTTCGGTGGGTGGTCTGTAGTAGACCCCCACCATTAAGTCCCTTTCCCCACGACCCATTCTCTTGCCATTCTGCTTGTGTTTCCATCGTGTCAGGGCAGGTTTTTGTTGGGATTGTGATACTGTGCCCTTTAGAAGCTCCCAGACCACCTGGGCACCTATACCCTTCATTCTGTCCTCCCATGGCACCATGCCTGCTAACTCCTTGAGGCAGATGAAATTTGACTATTTGAAATCTACCATCACATCTTTGCTGACTTCATACTTTCCCCATCTCAGGATCTGGAATCCTATCACATTGTGGTCACTACCTCCCAAGTTACCCATCATCCTCACATCCTCCCTTAGTTCTTCCCTATTGGTCTGGACAAGATCCAAAACTGGTGATCTCCTAGCTGTATTCTCCACCTTTCTGAACAGAAAGGTGTCCTCCACGCAAGTTAGGCTTAGCATTTTCTATTGGCTGCATTGTTCCTCCAGCAGATTTCTGGAAAGTTGAAGTCACCCATCAGTACCATCCCACAGCTTTGGAACAGATTTGTCACCTGCTTGAGAGTGCTTCCTTCACCTCCTCTTCCTAAGCTGGTGGCCTATAATACCAGAGCTGCATCTTTCACTTTTCACCTTCACCTAAATGCATTCTGCTTTGCTGTCTTTCTCCTCTTGAACCAGGGACAAGTGTGTTAGACCCTGACACCATGCGGCACCCAATGACTCGGGAGACAATGATCCAATTGCTCATAGGTCCTGCTACTCATTAGCCAGAGCAAGCAGGGAGCAAACACCAGCACACATTGCTCGCAACGTGTCTTCCTTTATTCAGAACGGAGACCGCTTCGGGCCAAAAAACCCAACCAACTGGGGACCTGCAGTGAACAATAGTTCTTTTCACCTTGGTTCATGCTCATTAACATCCATTCCACCTTTGTCTCTCTTTCTGTTCCACCCATTTCTCCTCCCAATTCAAGCTCCGCCTCTGTTTACTGTTTACTTCATTAGCATGGAATTGCCTATGCATTTCATTCATTTACAAGGCTCTCTGCTAAGAGTGCATGCGTAAGACTTTGACCCTGGCTTCTCCCGGTCAGTCGCTGGTTCTTTCTGTTTTCTGGCTGGCTCCTCCTTCATCTCCAAGGTCTTGCTTCTGCTTTTTCTCCTGACCACAGCTGGTGGGCTGCATCTTGTTCTTCTTACGCCATGTATGCTACACACTACCTCATTGTAAAGAAACTGCTCACCTAATCATTTGCAAAGTTATTTTAATACACCATTCTGCCTTGTGGTCAGCAGCTTTTGCTGAGACAGATACAAGCCTTTATTTAGGTGCAAATCCAGTGCTCCCCAAGATCCAAATACTGTCACCTGGCTGTTTGCAGGTTATTTGCACAACTGCGTTTTAACCGTTGGGTATTCTTCTAGAGCCCCGTGCGCATAAACACTCCCAGACTGGCAGACTCTCCTTACTCCACTTCAATTTCTGAGTATCTTTTTCATGCTGGCCGTGGCAAAGCTGTTGCTTTGGCAGAACTTGCAGGTGCTTGGCCAGGGCCTCACGGGAGGGGACACTGGCAGTTTTTATGGTTGCACCTGAACCAGGCAGGGAGTGCTCCTCAAGGCAAGCCAAGTGCCACGTGCAGGGAGGGACTCACCTCTCCCTGCTCAGCATTTGCAGATCCTGACCCCACTGCAGTGAGATGGTACAGTCGGGCATTGCCTGAGGGTCCCGCCTGGGGGCTGGGCAGGAGTGCGGGCAGCTGGGCAGTGTCTGGATTGTGTCCACTGCGCGATGCTGGAGGCCTCTGCGGGAGGGGGCAGCCGAGCTGGCTGCTGACAGTCACAGCGGTGCCTTGGGGTTGGTCAGAGACATCCAGATCCCTCTGGGGGTTTCGTCCTCCAAGGGCTGGACTGGAGCTGTCCCAGAGACCTCCTCTGCCCCTGCAGCAAAGCTCTTCCACAGGGCCCTGGGCTTTGGGACTGCAGAGACTCTGCCCGGCTGGGCCAGGGGCCTGGGATGGAGATACCAGGTGGATCTAGGATCTTGAAAAGAGGGGTACACATGGTGGGGTGCATCCCCTTATGGAACAAGACATACCTTTTTCTCCAGTTAAAAAGAAACAAGAAACGTCACTAATAACACGAATAAGTAGGGGCCTGGAGCTCTATTAAAGACTGAAGCAAAAACAAGACAAACAAACAATCCCCCTTTATTGGAACGTGCTTGAATTTGCTCTGTTTTATGTGACATATAAAAACATAAAAAACGAGGACAAAATAATCCAGAGATGTTGTTTCATTAGTCCTGTAGTAATTGGATTTAAATCTGTGTCCTTTTCAGATTCATAAAACAAAATCAGGCCCTCCTGAGCATCTGGACAGAGGTGTTCCAGCCGCCAGCGGAGGGTTCAGGATTGATCGAGAGTGTGGTCGGGGGGGGTAGAAAGGTAAGAAAGGTTTATTGACTTAACAAAAACACGACTATGCATAGTACACTAAGACAGATAATGCCAGACAAAAGCAACTCATGTCGGCAACTTATCGGCAGTCCCCTCTGATGCTTGATGTACGACAAGTTTCTCTTTCCACAAAGCTCACCGAAGTCAGACGTCCCTGATCAGCGCTGTCCGAGAGGTACTGGGAAGGACCCCGGTATTCAGTCCTTGGGCTCCTCGAGGTCCACGGGCCCACTGATCCGGGTCAACAGCTAATTAGTCCCTTTTACAGAGCTGTATCTTCCTTCTGAATGATTTCCGGATGTGCCAGCCAATTTATAACTTCTGAGCTTTGCTGATAACTTACAGCCATTCACATTCTTTTTACTTCAACTGTCCTTAGACTGACCAATAGCAGTACGAGCCTTGTATTCTTCTGATAAGGTTAATTTTAACTATGCCACAGGGCCCACTATTACTACTTCTATAAGGCTTTGCTAAATTTACTAGGCCTTATACGACATACAAGGCTTCACTACATCTTAGGCTGTAATTAGGCTCTTAACAACAACATATAGCTTAATATCTGAACAAATGACAGAAAAACACTTGGTCTAATCTT
>NW_005843634.1:48395-53121 GCF_000455745.1 Alligator sinensis | reverse complement strand
GTGTAGACAAGTCCCAGGGGAGGAGACTCTCCAGAGGAAGTGCTAGATCACATCAGCAGGAAGCAAGAGTGTCCTCTGCTCCTCTTCTGGCCTTGCATCCGCACTGTCACTCCCAGTGTCCATCACTTCCTTTCTGGGCAGTTGGAGGCCACAACTCTTTCTGGACAGGTGCTTCTCCATGAACTGGCTCTGACCAGGGATTTTCAGCCTGTTCCTCTCTTGCAGCCTCCAGCATTTAAGGTCCAGGAGGTTATGATTCAGAGGCCATGCCCCTCACTCCCATGCTCTGTATCTCCAGATGCCTCTTTCTTCCAGGATTTTGTTCAATCCCTTTTTCAAATATGGCTAAACGCTGAGGATCCACCACATTTGGACGCAAAAATCTCCATGCTTTAATTACATGCTATTTGTAAAAAATTCTTTGTGGTGGTTTTACCCTGAGTGCCTGCTAGTTTCATGGTGTGACCCTAGTTCTTGTCTGGTGACAGGGTAAATAACACAGCCCTAGACGTTCTCTTCACCACTTGGTATTTTGTAAACCCTTCTCCCTGTCCCCCTCCAGCATCTCTTTTCTCAACTGACCAGGCCTGGCCTCTTCAGTCTCTCCTCCCAGGGGAGCTGCTCCAGACCACTCATCATCCTTGTTGCACCTTCTCTAGTTCTTCTCTATCATTTTCAAGTGTGGGGACAGAACTGGACACAGGGTTCAAGGTCTGCATGCACCACGGATTTATAAAGAGTGCACAACGATCCTTTCAGCACTTAGTTATGTTAGCATTAAATTATTCTGCAGTGGCACCCCCAGGCAGATAGGAGCAGGGGTTGCGGTACCCCACGGCATGCCAGGTACAAACCAAATGGAGCTACAGCTAATGCTGTGCACAGAAGGTGGGAGGCTCAGGGCAATGCAGGTTTGGGCAGGAGGAGCCTGGGGGTGGCTCAGCTTCCGAAGCCTGGGAAAGCTGAGAGCTACAGGACACAGCCCTGAGCAGCCTGTGCCTCAGGACCAGTGCTCTGCCCCAGTGCACCCCACGACTTGGCTTGCAGTGACTTTCTCCTGGGGTTGCCCCATAACAGAATGACATCCTGCCCTTGCCCTTGGCACTTGCCCTCTGGGAGACCCCTCATCCGCGGATGGATCCAGGGGGTGCACCTGTGCCCTGCTTTGATCCCTGCTCCACCCAAAGCATAAAGCGAACTGCTTGGCATGGCAGCAGTGTTCCTAGTCAGGCAGCACTAAGGGAGTTAATTGACTTCATGGCTTATTGAAAGCTCCCTGATTCCTTCTAAACTCTTCACTCCACAGGTGTTAGAGGCATCCAGTTAATTTTGAAGGCAGGACAAGTGAAATAACATCTTTAGATTATATTTGCTAATTGCTTGTGTTTCTATACTTAATGTATCATGGGGCAAATGAATAAACATCCCAAGTCCTTTATATTTGGTTTTGCTCTCATCTTAAAGTAAATAACACAGCCCTGGGCCATGAGCTGATTTCCTAAATCCTCTAGTTTCTTTTGAACTGGAGAAAAATATGCATTGGGTTATATGTGGTGAAGCACCACACCAGCTGCACCCACCTTTCCCAATTCCTAGATCGGCCCATGCCTACATCGAATCGGAGAGAGCACAGCACTGCTTCCTAGAAAGAAAAAGAAACAAACCACCCCCCTGAACCTGCTTTTTCCAAAACGTGAAAACTAGAGGTAAAAAATGGCCACGGGGTGGCAGAGCTCAGCTATAAATCTGTCCCAGCAGATTTCCTTAATCTCCCTGCCTTGCTGTTGTTTGGTGGAAGTGCCTGCGTCTGTCAGTCGCGGCCTGTCCTTGTGTTTTGTCTTCCAGGGATCACTTGATGGAGTCTGGAAATACAGAAAAAGGATTTAAATGGGAGGCCAGAGCCCAGGACAGATTTTGAGGTCATTGTGCCTGACCGCATTGAGGACAAAGCCTGGGCCCTGGCTGTGTTGGCTGCCCTGAAGGCCAGTTTCCTTGGTGGTCTGGTGGAGGTGGGTCTGTGAAATACTTAAAAGACACCACAAAATCCAAGCAGCGGGCCAGGACAGCGCACCAGTCCTCAACCGCAATGCAGTTCCATGTTCTGGTCACCCTTACTGTAAAGAAACTCTTCTTTACTTCCAACCTGAAATCATCCTCCAACAGTTTAGGGCCGCTGCTCCTTCTCCTTCCCTGGGGTGCTGTAGTGAACAGTTTTTCTCCCAGCTCCCAATATTCACCCTTACATACTTCTAGATGACCAAGTCCCACCTCAGTCCTCTCTTCCCCAGGCTGAACAGTTCCAGATCCCTTAGTCTTTCCTCATAGGTTTGTCCTCCAGGCCCTTAATCAATCTTGTAGCCCTTCTCTGGACTATTTCAAGATTCTCCACATCTTTTCTGAAGTGCGGTGCCCAGAATTGGACACGGTACTGCAGCTGGGGTCTCACCTGCACTGAGTAGAGAGGCAGTGTCACTTCCTTAGCGCTGCTCATGATGCATCAGCTTATGCATATGCTATTAGGTCTGTTGACTACAGCATCACACTGGCCAGTGGTGATGAGTAGGGGGTGAACTCAGGTGCACATGCACTCCCTGAGCATGGTGGTGCGCCTCCTATGAAAAGGTGCCACCAACATTGTTGGTGGTGCCTGTGTGTGATCACTTCTCACCACCCCTGCCACCGACACCACCGGCAGCATCTATGGTTTGTCACCAAACCCTGGTCGGTGCTCGCCACCCCACCTCCCTTCCCCACCACTGACAGTGCCCGCAGCATGTGTGGGAGCTCCCCCGCTTACCGACACTGCACTCCCGCTGCTGCCTGTGCCACTGTGCCCCCCACAGCTGCCGGCGCACACCTAGTTCATGGCACTGGCAGCTCATGTGCGTCCTGTGATCAACCATAACCCCGAGGTCCCGTTCAGCCCTTGTGCAGGTGGGCAGAGGAGCTGCCCCTGCCTCTGGTATCATGAGGTGCTGGAAGAAAGGCTGCAGCCTTCTTGCCAGGTGGAGTTAAAGAAAGTTCTTAACTACTTCAGCTTGTTCTGCACCATCCATTGCTGGATGGCACTCAACTCCTCATTCACTAAGAAGTCCATGCTAATAGCCAGGTATTCACTCCTTCAGCCAAGGAGATTTTTCGCCCCTTGAAAGTCATCCTGTATCATGATTAAATTGCTATCAGATTTTCCTTTCTAAACAGATTGTGGTCTTTCTCTGTCTCACTTCAGAGCATTCTTCAGTCCTCCAGTCACTTCTGTGGTTTTTCTCCAGGTTTCCAACATCCTGTTTGAACATGGACACCTGAGCTGGCTGCAGGGCTCCAGGCGTCAGTCCCTCCAGGCTCTTTGAAGCAGCAAAGACTTGAGCAGGTCCAAATCATCCTGCTCAGGACCTGGTCTCTGCAGGCAACAGGAATTCCTTCTTTGTCCCACTTGCCCTGCCCTTCCACGTTGGGCAACACACAGGGAGCTGAGCCCTTCCCCTTAGCAGTCTTTCATGAGATTCTGTCATCTCCCTTCTCCCACTCACCCTTGTCCAGTGAAACTCCATTTCCAGAGCCTGGCATGGCAATGCTCCTGGTTTGCTTGTACCCCTGTGATCTGGGATTGGCCTCACCTCACTCTACTGTTAACTTCTCTACAAAATACTTTTTCTCTCCCAACCTTTTGTATCCTTGCAAAAGGGCCTTGTTGGGCGAGGGCTGGCCATGGCTTCCCAAGACAGGGTGAGTCCAGCTGTTGGAGAGTGCTGCCTACAAGGACAATGCATTTCCCTCATTCCAAGCCTGTCAGCAGTGTGTGTTTTGAATCCAACCAGCTCTACACTTGGGGCTCTATTTCCTGACTGCATTTCCTGTTTCTGGGACCACGTCTCCTTTGCCATCAGAACATCATTGACGCTACCTTGTTTGCATTCAGATGCCTTTAGTTCAGGGTCTGTCCATCATTGGTGAGATTTTTATGCAGCTGCAGGAATCTGGCTGTTGGGGCTTTAGGAAAAAGAAAATTAGTATTAAGATATTCATAATAAAATGATGAGAATTGGTAACAGTGAACTCAAGCAGATTGCCAGTGTTTCTGCTCTGCCCTCCTATCTGGGTTGTAGTGTGTACCCGGGTGTGCTGTCTCCTTAAGGACCTGTCCGCTCTGTGAAGACAGCCCAGCTGTGGGCATCTGGCTAAGCAGGGTTGTCTCAGTGGGAACGTGAAAAGCTCCCAAAGGAGAAACAAGGGGAAAGAGATAACAAGCTGTCAGGGCGGAGTTTGGGCTAGTGTCACGGGGCCAAAGCAAAGAAGGGCTCTCCTAGTGTCTGGGAGAGAACAGAGGGCTTGGCTTTGGCTGGTTGTTCACTTTGAAGAAGTGTCTCTCTGCAAGAGCCTTGTTGAGCAAGGACTGGCCCTGAGCTCCGGAAACAGGGCAGGTCCAGCTGTTGGAGAGCGCAGAGCACAAGGGCAATGCTTTCACTTGCAGTTGCTCTCCTTTCCTGTGCTGAGATCATGCACAAAGCTGTTTGATAAAGGGCACTTTCAGGAGCTCTCCTGTGCAGCCAGGATCATGACTGTCTGGGTAAGAACCCCAGTTTCATAGTTTCATAGCTTGTAGGGTTGGAAGGGACCTGAGTAGATCATCAAGTCCGACCCCCTGCCCTGGCAGGTAAGAGTACTGGGGTCAAACGACCCCAGCAAGGTGTTCGTCTAGCCTCCTCTTAAAGACCCCCAGGGTAGG
>NW_005843634.1:37166-48284 GCF_000455745.1 Alligator sinensis | reverse complement strand
CCTCAGCCTTCTCTTGTGGAGGCTGAACAGGTTCAGGTCCCGTCGCCTCTCCTCGTAGGACCTGCCCTGCTGCCCCTGATCATGCGGGTGGCCTCCTCTGGACCCTCTCCATGCTGTCCACATCCCTCCTGAAGTGCGACGCCCAGACCTGGACGCAGTACTCCAGCTGCGGCCTGACCAGTGTCGCGTAGAGGGGGAGGATCACCTCCTTGGACCTGCTCGAGATGCATCTGTGGATGCACGACAAGGTGTGGTTGGCTTTCCTGACCGCGTCCCCACACTGCCGGCCCATGTTCATTTTGGCATCAATAATGACTCCAAGGTCCTTCTCTGCCTCTGCACTGACGAGAAGGGAGTTCCCCAGCCTGTAGGTGTGCTGCTGGCTCTTCCTCCCCAGGTGCAGCACCCTGCACTTGTCAGTGTTGAAACCCCTCCTGTTCTCATCCGCCCACCCCTGGAACCTGTCCAGGTCCAATTGCAGCCTATTCTTCCCTTCTAGCGTGCCCACTTCCTCCCACATCTTAGTGTCGTCTGCAAATTTGAACAGGGTGTTTTTTACCCCCTGTCCAAGTCGCTGATGAAGATGTTGAACAGTGCGAGCCCAAGGACCGAGCCCTGGGGGCCCCCACTGCCCACAGCCCTCCAGGTTGAAAATGACCCGTCCACCACCGCTCTCTGGGTGCGGCCCACCAGCCAGTTAGTGACCTATTTGACTGTGTAGGTGTCGACACCACAGTCGCCTAGTTTTTTAATAAGAATGGGTTGAGAGACAGTGTCGAAGGCCTTCCTGAAGTCCAGAAAGACTATGTCTGCTGCTACCCCTGCGTCTAAGGATTTTGTGACCTGGTCGTAGAAGGCCACCAGGTTGGTTTGGCAGGACCTGCCTCTAATGAACCCATGTTGGTTGCCCCTAAGCATAATCTCCCCTGCTTGCTCCTTGTGGACACGCGCCAGGATAACTCTTTCAAAAAGCTTACCCAGGAAAGAGGAGCAGTCAGCTCTGTAAAGAAAGCCCAGCTGTGAAGCATCTGCCTAAGGAGAGTTGTCTCACTGGGTGCTTGAAAATGTCCTAGAGGAGAAAACAAGGGGAAGTAGGTAGTGAGCAGTGAAGGTGGAGTTGGGCTAGTGTCATGGGGCCAGAACAAGTAGGGGCTGTTCTTGTAGCGTTTGGGAGAAGACAGAAGTTTGCATTGGCTGGTTGTTTGCTTTACAGAACTGTCTGAATGGGTCACGGGGAGTGACTTCTGCAGAAGCAGCAGAATAAATGACCTATTCATATAGGGAGCAGGGACTGGAGGGGCAGAGTGGTGAGGTCTTGGTGTGGTGGGGGGGAGACAAGGGTGGGGGCTGTTTGCAGCCAGCTCGGCAAGGGTAGGGACAGTGGCTGCATGAAGGGGCAGTTGGATTGGAAGGTGATGCTCTGTCCAAACCACTTGTTCAGCTCCCCCAGTGACACAACACCAAAATCATAGCAACAAAGACTTGCTTCAAGACCAAAGATTTCAGAGAGGGATTTTTAGCACAGCTACTTTTCTTGCATGGATCTATAAGGGAGCCAAAAAGCAGGAGTCATCTTTAGAACAGCTCTTCTGTCCACATACAGACATGGCAGGATGCAGGAAGCAGAAAAGCAGGTCAGGCAGGGAAATGGGATCAGAAGAGCACTTGGGGAGGGCACAGGGCTTAATTTGTGGCATGAATGCCAAAAAGGTTGGCCCCTGCTGCTCTCATCTGACCTTTCCTAAGCATAGGCCATTGACGTGTGTTTTTTTGGGGTTTTTTTACACAGTCACCTTGTACTGAGCTCAGTAGCTTTATGTCAGTCTTCTATCCTAAAGTGCCTTGATTAAGAGGGGATTTAGTAGCAGCCCTCAACTCCCTGAAAGGTGGTGGCAGAGACTGGAGCTGGACTCTTCTCAGTGGGGGAAGATGACAGGACAAGGAGCAATGGGCTCCAGTTACAGCAAGGGAAATTAAGGCTACATATTAGGAAGAACCTTCTCATGAGGAGGGTAGTGAAACACTGGAACAGGCTGTCCAGAGAGGTTGTGGACTCCCCACCCTTGGAGGTTTTTAAGAGCTGGGTGGAGTTGCAACGTGGAGGGCAGAGCCAGGATCCAGAATGACCTAGATAGACTGAAGAAATGGTCTCCAATCAATCAGATGAGATTCAGTAAGGACAAGTGCTTGGGATGGAATAATTGCATGGACAAATTCAGACTGGGAGTTAACTGGCTGGGCTGCAGGACTGCAGAGCAAGATGTGGTTACAGTGAGCCAGAAGCTGACTATAAGGCAGCAGTGAGCTCTTGTTGCGAAAGGAACTAACAATGAGGGCTGTGTAAAGCCTCGGATCACAATTCAGATTGGCAGATGATTCGGATGATTTGGAGGCCAAATCTACAAATCCAAATTGAATCACTAAAGGCTTTAGGCTTTCTGAATTAATTCAGAGCTTCTGACTCGATTCGGAAAAGATTCAGCAATTTGGAGATTCGGCCATAGGATATAATAGAGAATCAATGAAATATCTATAATTTTGTTGTTTTTGGGCTGATTCAGATGAAATTACTGGGGGTGGTAGCTGCTGCTGCTGGCATGAAGTCTGCCAAGTATCAAGGTGATAGGTGTAGGGGTTTCTGGGAAAATGCACCTCAAACTGCTGGCAAGCAAAATATTATGTAGGTGACATTGTGTGTGTGTGTTAAGGCACAGGGGGTGAAAGCTGCAGGGATGGTAGCCCCTGCTGTGGCCACAAAGTCTTCCAGCTGTCAAGGAGATAGGTGCAGGGCTTCTGGGTTTGAGGCCCTGCACCTCTGGCCGCAGGCCTGCAAAACTTGTGACATGGGTGCTTGTGGACTGTGTGCGTGCTCAGGTGCGCTGACACACTGCAACCTGCCGGACATCTGACTCCCCAGCTATCTCTGCACTTTTACCTGCGCTGCTACATCCCCCAACCCTCCCCCTCCAGCCTGTCTCTCACTCCCTGATGTCTCCATTTCCATTTTCACTTTCTGGCTTTCTTGCCTGCATTGTGGGCCAGGCCAGCCTCTGGCTTCTTTTTTAATTCAAATCAGCTGAATCTGAATCCAAATTGAATAATTGCTTATTTTCACTGGCCTACTAACAACATCTTGGGTTCTATTAACAAGAGTGTCACCCGAAAAATCAAGGGAAGTGATTCCTCCAATCCGGCATTGGTGAGGCTTCCCCTGGTGTCCTGTGTCCAGTTTTTGGCCCCTCACTTCAAGAAGGATGTGAACAGTTTGTAATGTGTCTAGCACAGAGCCATAAAAATGATTAGAGGCTTGGGAGAGAAGACTTTTTAGGACAGGTGGAAACAACTAGGGATGTTTAGTCCGGAGGAGGAATTTGATACGTCTTCAAATATCTGAGGGGTGATTTTCATAGAGGGTGAGAATGGACTTTTTCCTGTGGGACAGGCCTAGGAGCAGTGGCCTCAAGTTGCAGCAGGGGAATATCGGTAGGAGAGGAGGAGGAGCTTCCTGACTGTGACGGGGGGCCAGCAGTGGAACAGGCTGCCTAGAGAAGTTTCTCTTTCTCTGGAAGTTGTCACGGGCAGGTTGGACAGACACGGGGCTGGGATGGTTTAGTCGGGGATGGTGCTCCCTTGAGCAGGGGGCTGGATCGGATGTGACTTTGCGAGGTCCCTTCTAGCCTGACTTTCCTGGGTTCCCACAAATGACCCCTTTCCCCAAACAAGCTGCCCAAAATGGGAAGCCTTCACATGGCAAATAGGAAATGACTCATCCCAACACACTGCTCAGTTGCTTACTGAGCCTCTTAAAATCAACTTCCTGTAGGTCTGGGAAGGCACCCAGAAAGCTACATGCTGCTTCTGCAATAGCTGCAGCTCAGTGTGACCCTCTGTGCACGTCTTATACCGTGCTGGTCTCGGTCATGCAGTGAATGCTCCTGCAAGCCTAGGAAACAAACCCCTCTGTTCACCTGCAGGTCAGGAGCATGGCAGGTTTCCCTCTCATGTGACCCTGCCAGCCGCCCAGCCACATGACAGGAGGACTTCTCTTGGTGGACGAGGGAAGCTCCTCTGCATAGTCCAGGCAGTTATCAGCTTTCCTGCTCAGCAGGACAAACCCTGTGGGTGGGCTGGTGATGTGGGAGCAAGAGATGAGAGCTCTTAAACTCATCCCATGTAGAGGCCAGGAGGGACCCACGAGAAGGGATGAGCTGTTGGTTCCTGCCAAGTGCTGGGGCTCACAGAGAAATGGCCTGAAGACCCCATCCCCAGGATTTCTGGGGAGGGGCAGGAGGTGGTGGGGGCAGAGCTGGTCAAGCCACAGGCTCAGCATGACTCCACAGTCCACCAAGATCACACCAAAATAGCACAAGCCAAGGGCAGTTCTAACCAGAGCAACGTCTGAATGGCAGGAGGGTCCATGGTGGTTTCTGCAGGGGTTGGAGCTATTCAAGGTGTCTATTAATTATTTGAACAATCCCTTCTGCTCCCCTGCAATCCTAAGCTTAAAAAATAGTGCCACAATCTGTCTGTTGTGACCCAGAGCCCCAGGTTTTTCCCCTCTGTGCTGCCACTTGTCCCAAGGAGCTGACTGAACTTGCACCAGAGCAGCTCCTACCCCAGCAGATCTTGGTCCCTGCCCTTGCATCACAGCTTGCAGGCACAGGAAAGGAATCTCTGCCACCTCAAACTGCCCTTCCCTTTTGGGGTGCAAAAGAGACTACAAGTGGTAGGTCTCCCTCTCTGGAGGGAAAGCTCGCCTGGAACATGACTTGCCCAAAATCCCTCTTTCCACAGGCAAGCAGTAAGCAGGCGAAACAGGGAAAGGCTTTGTTATCCAGGAGACAAGGATTAGACCAGACAGATGGACTGCAGGTTTGGAGACAGAAAAGCAAAATGAAAGAATTTTCTTGCCTTTGTATCTGACTACTCCCCCAACCTCTGGAGAGTCTTGCCAGGCCTATAGAGATCAACTTCTCCGCTGACTGTACCAGGCCTGGACACTGGGACCACTGAACCCCCAAAGCCTGAGATTCAAAGACGGCTGCATGCCCCCTGAGTCACCAGAGCCCTCCACAAGCTGCCTAAAATGTGAAGCCGTCACATGGCGGGCAATTATTTCAGGTGGAGGGTCAATTAACCAATTAAGCAGGTTTGGTGAGCTGTCAAGGACCACATGGGTAGCCCCGCCCCTTGACAGTTTCCCTGCCCCCTGGTCACCACCTTGGGACTGGAAGTCCCTCCCATTGCCTCCTGGAAATACTCCTTTTGTGGAGGAGGGTGCCCTTTTAGAACCTGAAAAACCCAAATCATGTACTAAAAGTCAAACACCGACTATAACAGATTTAGCTGCTGGATCTGGCTGCTTTCCCTGCCACAGCCAGGTCTAGTGCCGGAGGCTTCTCTCCCATTCCTGGGGCTTCCCTTCTGTGCGGGGAGCACCGGTCATACAGGTGGCCTGGCAGGGCTTAGCCTCTTGCCATGATGTGCTGCACTCAAGCCAGGCACCAGTGCCTCCCCGCTGCTGCTGCCCTCGGTGCCTGCCAGGGCTGTGAGACATGAGGGGAGTGTAGGAGGCAGGGGCAACATGTAGGTGGTGCATGTGGGTGCACATACACCCCCTGAAAAAAGGTGTCGCTGGTGCCTGCAGGTGGTTGCCGCTCACCACCCTACCCCTGACACCGCTGGCAGCATCTGTGAGTGGTCCATGATTGCTGCTGGCCACCAGCAATGGTGCCGGTGGTGCCTGCGGGTGGTTGCTGACCCCTGGTCAGTGCTCGCCACTGCCCCCCTCCACCACTGCCAACAGTGTCGGCGGTATCTGTGGGAGCTCTGCACTTACCACTGCGGGGCTGCCGCTGCTGTGCTCCTTCCATCACCAGCGCAGCCGTGTTCCCCCGAGCTGCCAGGGGCATGTGCTGTTCATGGTGGGAGGGGTCCCCATACCCCTCCCGCATGACACCCATACCCTGCCCAGCTGAGCTCTACTGTCACTGACCCCTGGGCCTGGGCTCCACACTGCTACCAGCCCAGCCCTTCACTCCACACTCCTGCCCAGCTGCAGTCCTGCCCCTGCCCCAACTTCCCAACCAGCTGCTCAGAGGGAGCAGGAGGCCAGGGAAACCTGCAGCAGCAGCTCCACCCAGTGCTAGCACAGCCATGAGGGTGGGAGCGAGGCATGATAGGGTATGGTGAAGGCAGGTGTAGGCGCCTGGCACCTACCCTCATGGGCAGAAGGGCTGAGCAGGGCACAATTCATTGGCCAGATGAAAGTTCCTGGTGGGCAGGATGTAGCCCATGGGCCATATTTTTCCTGCCCCTGCCCTAACCTAACCCAAACCTGCAGGCACACAGCCACAATTGTGTAAGGTGAGAAAGTTTCTTGGTAAAATGGAAAGGGAAACTCTTTCTTCTCTGTAGTGAATGGAGCTACAGCCCCACCTGCGGTCACTGTGGTGGGAGGAACAGGAATTCAACAAGGCAAGGATCAGTCCCAGGAGGACGTGACACTAGGTAGCTGTCAGATGGGTGCGATGGTCTCAGAGATGCCCAGAACATGCCAGGTTACCAAGGGCCCTGCACACATTGAAATGAAAGCTGGCTAGAAACCAGTTCTAAAGTTGTTATGCATTTTTAAGCACTGACTCTGTAGCTGGTTGGCTCTTTTTACAGCTATACAGCCATTTTTATGGTTGGATAAGTACTTTGCATATGTGGCCAGCCTAAAATTATCACGTGGCTAACCAGTGAAGTGCATAATATATGTAATGTGTGGCAGGTTTCCAAGGCCCAGTAGTTACAAGAGTGGCACACAGAAAGTGAGCTGGGGTTGGGAGCTGGGCATGAGGCCAATTGCTCAGGTGAGAGAATGAGGAGTGCAGTGCTGTATCCAGTGTCTCCCCAGTGCAGCGATGCATCACCTGGGGGGATAGGAGACAGGTGTGGGGCGGCAGAGCTGGTGCAGTCCTAGTCCTTCCTGAAGGGAGAGACCCAGGGAGGTGTCAGGGGGCAGCACATCCCTGGGGCCTGCATGGGGGTGGCCTGCAAAATGTTTCATCGGCATGGCATTCAGTGGGGGTTGTATCCAGTCCTAGAATTAAATTTAGTCAATGGAATCAACTGCCCAGGGCCGCGGGGGCATCTCCTGCACTGGAGGTTTCCAAGAGGAGGCTGGAGAAGCCCTGCACAGGGGTGATTTAGGAGCAGCATGCTGCATTCGTGCAGAGGGCTGGAGTGGATGACCTTGAGGTCCCTACCAGCCCTGTGTTCAACAAATAAATCCTATTTAATGCTTTATTAAAGGATGGTGGGAATTATCCATCAATAACAGTGACATCCATGATGTTCTGGCCTGCACTGAAGACCTCTCCAAAGAGGGATTCTTTGAATAAGGGGCTAGGCCTAGGCTTTGGGGCTGAGGAATGAGTGAGAAGGCTACACGGAGTAGTAGGCACCCCACAGTGCTCCCCTGTGCAGCCGTCCCATAGGGCTGTGCAAAACAGCACCATTGCCTTTCAACTTCCATTTCAACATTTTGACTAGACAGTGTTTTGTTTTGAGTTTCATTTAGTCTAAACTGTTTCACTGTTTTGATACTGTTTCACCCATAGGCTATGCGATGGTCTAACTGGTAGTGATTTGGCCCAGGTGTTTTGAAAAGGTAAAAGATGATTGGAGAGCTTGGAATTCCCTTTCCTCACCAATCTAGTAATGATTTGGCTGAGGGGTTTTGAAACTATAAAAGATGATTGGAGAGCTTGGGATTCCCTTTCCTCACCAATCAGGCCCCAGAGACTCCCCCTCCATGTCCCCTGATTGGCCTCTCCGGTCACATGGAGGGGGATAAAAGGGGCAGCACAGCTGACTCAGGGAAGACCAGCAAGGGACCATGAGGAAGGAGTTTCCAAAGAGCTGGCAAGAGCTGGGCCAGCAGGGTGGGAGCAGTTGCCCCAGAAGAGCCTGAAGGAGTGGGACCTGCAGGCAGCGGTTGGACCCTCAGCAGCACAGTGTGTGCCCGGCAGGAGAGGCTCCCCACTGGGCTGCAGGATGGCCCTATGAGAGGCTGCAGCCAGCAGGAGAGGCTCCCCAGCTCCATCAGGAAGCTGAGCAATGACCTGAGAGGTTCCCAGCTCTGCTTCCAGCTCCTTCAGCAAGAGGCTAGGCAGCTCAATGTGAGGCAGGGGCTCCTGGAAGGTCAAAATCCCAAGCAGCTTGGCGCTGTACTAGCATTGGTGGCTGTCTGGTAGAGCGCCTGGCTACCACATGAGAGATCTGAGTTTAAGTCCCAGCTGGGTCAAGTAGGGCTGAGTCAAGTGACAGAGAGAAATGCTTATCACAGTGGAAGAGGTAATTGTGTTTTCCCTCTTTCCCCCCTCCAGGTACCTAGGCCTATATCTCTTGTTATCTGACATTTTGTATTTTGTGCATTCTATATTTCTCCAACCAGTATTGTTTATGTGCTGTGTGATGGTGGAGCTCACGATGCCTCTCTGTATCCTCTTATAGTCTCCCAAAGAACTATAAGTACCCTGACTTTCCCGCCTGCCACGTCTTGGATGTTATTATAATATGTTCTAATTTATGATGTCACTCGTTGGGAGGGTTATTATATATATATGTTGTTTTGTTTTTATTTTTTGTGTATCTCTATTAGGAGTCCTGGTATTATAGAGGAAAACTTTGCAAGCCTTCTCGACTATCCGTACACACTCGCCAATATGTATATATATATTCACAGTCGGATGCAGATTAACACTTGTCTTTATTTTTATCCTTTATAACCCTATACAAACTTTCTTTATCTTTAAACAGAAGTGGACCATTTATCCTGTTTTTTTTTTGTTTTTACCTTATCAGTTATAGCAACTTTGTAATTCTATCTATATACTGTTCTTACATAACTATTATCAGTTCGGTCGTGCTGAACTTGGTATTAGGAAACGAAGTCCCTTTATCTCTGGTTCATTCATTTATTTCTTTTGGGGGCAGATTTTTCTCTTCAAACCCCATTGTATGTTTTCTTTTTATTTCAATTAATATAAGTATGTACCTTTTATCTTGCACGTGCCTGAAGCCTTGAATCCTTGTGGTCAACGCTCAGATGCCCTCTCCAAGCTTGTGGAAGTGGGTCAATTCACTCTTTTCCTGTTTTTTGTTTTGTTCACTTTTCAGCGCAACTGCCAGCCACATCTCGTGGTGTGCCTCTTCGGGGATCTGCCCCTCCTCCTCTGAGCTCCGCTCTCTCTGGCATCAAGAGAAATCCTGAGGTAAGCCTCTTGTCTTCTGGAGATCTTCTTTTCCGCCCTTTTTCCCTTTTGGCCACTCTCTCTTTTTTTTTCTTCTGAGACTCCCATCTCTTTCTTTTTTTCTCCTGGAGCTTCTATCCTTATATGGTAATAGCTCCAGAAGCGGCATTCCCAGGCTCTTTTTGCCGCGTTGTTGCTTACTCTTTCACATGCTGTTTGTGTTTTATCCTCTGTTAAACCTGTCTTTTGTCAACTGGATGAATACGTCTATGAATGTAAATGCCTAACCTTTATTGAATCCCACCCCCTCGGGGTATTGTAGTGTACCCTATACCCCCTGGTTTATACTTGTCATGTTCCCACTACTGTTTTTCTCATTAAAAGGTATACGGTTAAGTCCCCATTGGTGATCTAGCTCTGCTTTATAGGGAGAGGAGGGTTCCTACACCTCCCACAGTGCTTGTGCACCTGCTCTGATCCCTTCAATTGGAGAGGGGGTAGGTCTTGGAGTACCACCCAGGTTACAGCTATAATGGGGAACCACGGAACTGCCTATAACTTTTTCAGTTCTTGCTTGATTCAGATGAAACTTGCAGGGATGGTAGCCACTTCTGCGGCCATGAATCCTGCCAAGATTCAAGGTGATAAGTTTAGGGAGTTCTGGGAAACTGCACCTCAAGTTCTTGAAAACAAAACTTGTGACATGGGTGACACTGTGTGTATGTTAAAGCACAAGGGGGTGAAAACTTCAAGGATGGTAGTCCCTGCTGAGGCCATGAAGCTTGCTGGCTTTCAAGAAGAGAGGTGCAGAGGCTTCTGGGAAACTGCACCTCTGGCTGCTGACAAGCAAAACTTGTGACATGGGTGACAGAAAGCAGGGCAGTTCAAACAATGCTGCCTTTTAGGCAATTTTTCCATCCCTCCCGCAGAGCACGGGGATTCGAAGGGCCGTCAGGGAAGGATAACAGTCACTGGCCAGCTACACAGTCAATAAGAGAGCAGTCCTTCCCCACGCCTCCCCCTCCCTCTCCTTACTTTCTCTTTCCATGCAGGAAAGCCCAGCTTGAGCTTGAAAATGCAAAACGTTTTGACTGCCCTCCTTTCATTTTGAGGCTGTTTCGAATTCCTTCACTTTGTTTCAATTTCACTGTTTTAAGCTTGAAATTAGTTGCAACAGTGTTGAAATGAAACAGGCAGTGAAATTTCACACAGCTCTACATCCTGTTCATTCTCCTGTGATGCAAAATTTGGTATGTTGAAGAAACACTTCCCGGACAACCTTGCCCAAAGAAGTCAGAGTAAAGTTTCTGTTTTGCACCCAGATGGATTTCAGAGAAATTTGAAAGCTTCTGTGTCCTGTGTCCAAGTCAGAGCAATCTGCAGCCTAGGGAGAAAGAAGAGGCCCTTGATTTCCTACCAGGTCTGACTGCACCCAGGTGAGAGCAGAAGCTCTGGAAACTGTTTGTTTTCCAGCAGGAAAGCTGAGAGTCTGGGGGTTCTCCTCAGCCCGGCTGCTGACGGCAGAGAACTGCAGTGGCCTGCTTGCCAGGCCAGGGCTTTGGGTGGATAAAATCCCCTGTGCTCCTCTGCTGAGCTGGAAGCACAAGGGAGTGAATCATTAAGACCTGAAGGGTGGGGGCCTGCCTCAGTGACTCGCTGGGGTGGACAGGACTGGTCCTACCTGCCTTCCCTTCCCTCGGCCTCATCAGCAGTCTTGGGCACGCGGCTTCCTTGGTGCCAGGTGAGGGTGCAGCTTGGGGCTGGTCTCTGGAGTCAGGTTTCCCTCATTCATAGATTCATAGATGTTAGGGTCGGAAGGGATCTCAGTAGATCATCGAGTCCGACCCCCTGCATGGGCAGGAAAGAGGGCTGGGGC
>NW_005843634.1:31353-36681 GCF_000455745.1 Alligator sinensis | reverse complement strand
CTGATGAAGACATTGAAGAGTATCGGTCCAAGGACAGAGCCCTGCGGGACCCCACTGCCCACACCCTTCCATGTGAATAGCAACCCATCCACCACGACTCTCTGGGTGCGACCCTCTAGCCAATTCGCCACCTACCGGACTGTGTAGTCATCCAAGTCACAGCCTTTTAATTTGTTCACCAGTATGGTGTGGGATACCGTATCGAAGGCCTTCCTGAAGTCTAAGTAAATGATGACTACCCCTACTCCTGCATCCAGGTGTTTTGTAACTTGGTCATAAAAAGAGACTAGATTAGTCCGGCATGATCTACCTGCTATGAACCCGTGCTGGTTTCCCCTCAGCATAATTTTTCCTGCTGGGCTCTCACATATATGAGCCTTAAAAATCTTTTCAAAGACTTTGCCAAGGATGGAGGTGAGACTGACTGGCCTATAGTTGCCCGGGTCCTCCTTCCTCCCCTTCTTGAAAATAGGGACCACTTTGGCCCTTTTCCAATTCTCTGGGACCTGGCCCATGCACCAGAAGTGCTCAATATTCTTGCCAGTGGGTGTGCAATGACATCAGCCAGTGCCTTCAGCACCCTCGGATGGAGCTCGTCCGGGCCTGCCAGCTTAAACACATCCAGTTCTTCCAAATGACTCTGCACCATCTCAGGGTCAACGCTTGGTAGTCTGGCGCCTTGCTGCTGCCTCTCTACAACCCCATTGTGCGATTTGTCTTGCCCCTCATTTAGGAACACTGAGGCAAAGAACTCATTGAGGAGTTCAGCCTTGTCCCCCCTGTCTGTCACTAATTGCTGGGGGTGCTAGTGTCCTGGGGTAGATGTGTGGGGCTGCACAGGGCACCTTTGGGGGTGCAATAGGCAGTCTGTGCCCCTGGATGCCACCAAACCCTCCTGCCCACCTCCCTGTGCAGAGAGGGCTCCTGTGCTCCCGTGTCCTATGCTGGGAGGTGCAACCTGGGTGCTGGAGTCACAGAGCAATCCATCTCTGGGTGGCTGCAATGGTGTCTGTCCTCTCCTCCTGGCCTCTCTCCACCCACTCCAGACAGTGGCTGTGCCACACAGCAAGCACTGCTGGGAGTCCTGATTGCCCCGGCACCATTGGGGCCAGGCTGGGCTGGGGCTTGTCACGCCTGCGGTGGCAGAAGAGGCCTATCTCACTTCAGTGCTGTGTGAATGCACTTGCCTCCTCTGCACAGGTCTTCACAGGCTAAGCTCCCACTTTGGGGCAGAGGTACCTGCGCCCCCACACTGGGCATCTGACAAGGCCTGGTATGGGGCTGTGGCCTCTGCTCCCTCCACTGGTCCAGGTGCTGCAGCTGCCAGAACCTTAAATGTGTCCCAGGATTTATCATGGCCTGAGCTCTTTGCTGAATGTTTTAAATCTGCCCCTGGCAGGATCCGAGCTACCTGACCTTTATTTTAACATAGTTCAGTGGCCTGTGCATGCAACACGGTATGATACAGAATCCTGCTCACAAACTCAGGTATCCGGTGCGATGCTCTGGGGCATCCAGCTGGGAGGCTCAGAGGATGCAGATATTACCAAGTTTTGACTCTGCTGCCTGGAGGACGTCAGTGTAGCAGCAGCTGTTTCTTGCAGGAGAGACAGAGACGTGTGCGGACATCAAGCCATGGACAGCTCTGATGACACAATCGAGATGTCGGCACTGGGCCGCCCTTTCCAGCTGGGGATGCTGTACGACTGCCGCAAGGAGACACTTATCCCAGGTAGGTCCCTGGCTGCAGCCCCTGTGGCAGGAGTGGGGGGAGGGGAGGGGGCCCGCCTGAATCGCCTCCTAGCTGGGAATGAGCTCCATGTTCTCCAAGTGCCCTGGTTACATCCATGGAAAGGGCCCGGCACATTATCACTGCAGTTCAGCCAGAAGTAGTTGGATGGGGCAGGATGTATGTGTACTGGGGTGGTGACCCAGCACCAGTCAGATCTTGGACATGTTGCTCTAAAACAGTGGTTGGCAATGTTTTTGGGCAGAGTGCCAAAAATACCTCATCCTCAACTTGTAAGATGTTGGTGTGCCAGAGGTGGATGGTGAGGGAACTGTGAGGGGCCTGATCCTTCTTGTGGCAGTGCAGCCCTGGCCCCTTCCCCGCCATGAGACCTGAGGCAAGCATTCCAAGAAAAATGCCTTCATGTGCCACACACTGGCACATGTGCAGGGGGTTGCCAATCCCTGATCTAATGTCCCTTGTGTCCCTCATTCACTCAAACTCCCAGCAGCCCAGCTGAAGGTGTTTTATTTTCTCCTAAACCATCCCCCTGTCCAAACAGCCAGGAGCTGACATTTGGACAAGGAGGCTCATTTTGAATATTCCCCATGAACAAAGTTGAGCCCCGCTATTCTTCCTCCATCTTTAGGTTTCTTTTTCTGATTATCTAGCCTGACCTTCAGAACAACATAAACTGTGGGCTCCCCTCTACATTGGTGGTGTGTAAGATGTGCATGGTGGTGGGGAGGGGCACGTGCACACCCTGAGAGCACTGGTGCACCCCCTGACAGGCTGTGCTGCCTGCTTATGTGATGGGCCGGGGGGGGGGGGTGTGTGGTGGGTGCGGGGGGGGGGGGGGGCAGGCAGGAGTGCAGGTGCCCCTGCTGTGAGTGGTGGCTGGAGAACGGGGGTGGGAGCACCATGGCCACTTCCAGGAGCCCCGTGGCTGCTCTTTGGATGGTGAGATTGGCTGTGAGGGGACCCCCCATTGTTGACTGGTTACTGGGGAGGCATGTGCCCCCCCAGACTAATGTGGCACCAGTCGCCCATGCCCCTCCAGGTCCTCCACCCCTCCTCAAGATCAAGAACTTGTGTTTGACAATAGTCAGCCTGTACTTGATCTTTTTTCTCCAATCCTCCTGCAGGAAATCCCCCCCAACAAGAGCACTGTTTGAGGTCTTGTACAAGGCTTTTCCCTGGCTCTACCCAGGTTGAGCTTTTAGGTTTTCATGGGGCTTCTTTTGGAACAAGGGGAGTCATTAGGGCAGCTGAGCAAACAGCCAGTCCCTGCAGCCGTCACCTGGGGCCGCAGTCTTTGCCCCTGGGAGGTTCTCAGCCCCTTCTGAACCTCAGCCCACAGATGCTGTACATCAAGGAGCCTAATATTCTCTTGTGACCCATACAGCATGTGCTTTGCTCATCTGTAACAACTTCCTAGTGCAGGTGTTGAGTATTTGCTGGAACGGAGCAACATAGGGATGTGCCTTGCCCTTTACCAGGGACAGATTTCTGCTACTAGCTTTATATGTGGATGTTCTGGTTAAGTTCAGTGTTACAGAGTCAGCAAGAACAAGATATGTTCCTAGCCAGCATTCCCTCTAAGCTGTGTGGTGTGTGGAGCCGCACAGGAGCACTCATGCTGCACTGCCAGGTGTGCCTGCATGGCCAGGCATGCCACGCAGCTTAGAGGGAACGCGCTTCCTAGCACACCCTGTCTTGTGAGACATGACTGGCTCCATCCTGCCCCGATGTAGGATTTAGCACTCCATGATGGCAACCAGCTTCCTTAGCTGCAAGATCGTCCTCCCTCTTCCTGCTGTCCCCAGCTCCATTCACTACATGCCTTGCATGTTCTGCAGCTGATGAGGCAGGGACCCTACAAACAGCAGCCTTGTTCATTCCAGCATCCTAATTCACTCCCCAAGAGCAATCCATCCAGTGAGGTGAATGAGGCAGCAGTCCAGTGAAAAAAATACCATGGAGTATAACCATGGGATTAAAGATAATAACAACCAGCACTGAGCAAAGTAACAGTCGCCTTGTGCCTGACACCTAATGCTCCTGCTGGTGGAGTCCAAACTTGCATTCACCTTTGCAGCTGCATCACACTGCAGTCTTGTGCTGAGTCTGTGATCCACCAAACCCCCAAGATTGTTCTCTGCAGAGTTAGCAGCCAGGCTCTTGGCACCCATCTTGTAGTTGTGATTTGCATCTTCTTCCCCAGGTGCAGCGCCTTGCATTTGTCAGCCCGGAAATGCATCCTACTAGCTCTAGCCCAGCTTTCCAACGTATCAAGAAACTTTTGAATTATGCTCCTGTCTGCCAGTGTGTTCTCAGGTTTTCCCAGTTGTGTGTTTGATCAGGAAGCTCTCCCCTTCGGCATCCAGATTATTAACCAATACCTTGAATAGTACTGAATGCGGCACAGCCACACTCTATTAAAGTTATGAAAACTTGCCAGTGTTCAGAAAGGTGGCTAGCCATCTTATCCTGAAGCCAGGCAGAAGGAAGGGCAGGGAGCACTGGACAAAGCAGGCTGCTGCCCATGGCATCTCCTGTCTTTCTGAACCAGTCCACTCTAACATGACTGCTTCCCTGCCTCTGCCTTGCTCTTCAGTACACATGATGTTCTGTACCTTCCTGGAGGTCTACATACCCATTCATCTGGCAACAGCATGGGAGCAAGAGCTCCTGTCCCTTCCCACAGCAGCTCAGTGGCTGGGACACCGTCCTGGGGGCAGAGGGCCAGGGCTCAAGGCACACCACAGGTTCGCCATCACCCAGGCCCTCCTCCCATGCTCCTTCTGAAGCTGGGCCACTGCTCTGGAAGTCAATCGTTATGGCGCACTGTGACCAGTGGGGCCCCCAAGGCTCTGTCCTTGGGCCTATATTATTCAACATCTTCATTAATGATGTGGACATTGGCATCAGAAGCAGACTGGCCAAGTTGACCGACGACACCAAACTTTGGGGTAAAGCATCCACACCTGAGGACAGGAGGGTGATCCAGGCTGACCTTGACAGGCTCAGGAAATGGGTGGAAGAGAATCTGATGGGGTTTGTGAGAGGGTTATGCAATTTTATATTCATCTCCACTCTGTATTCACTTGCCACGACTTGGATGTGAAGAATAGAAAAGGGGATCAGTGTTCTTTGATTTATAGATTCATAGATGCTAGGGTGGGAAGGGACCTCAACAGATCATCGAGTCCAACCCCCTGCATAGGTAGGAAAGAGTGCTGGGTCTAGATGACCCCAGCTAGATGCCTATCCAACCTCCTCTTGAAGACCCCCAGGGTAGGGGAGAGCACCCCCTCCCTTGGGAGCCCGTTCCAGACCTTGGCCACTCGAACTGTGAAGAAGTTCTTCCTAACGTCCAGTCTAAATCTGCTCTCTGCTAGCTTGTGGCCATTATTTCTTGTGACCCCCAGGGGTGCCTTGGTGAATAAATACTCACCAATTCCCTTCTGTGCCCCCATGATGAACTTCTAGGCAGCCACAAGGTCGCCTCTCAACCTTCTCTTGCGGAGGCTGAAGAGGTCCAGGTGCCCCAGTCTCTCCTCGTAGGGCTTGGCCTGCAAGCCCTTAACCATATGAGT
>NW_005843634.1:30650-31343 GCF_000455745.1 Alligator sinensis | reverse complement strand
ACCCTCTCCAGGTTATCCGCATCCCTCTTGAATTGCGGCGCCCAGAATTGCATGCAGTACTCCAACTGCGGTCTGACCAGCGCCCGATAGAGGGGAAGTATCACCTCCTTGGACCTATTCGTCATGCATCTGCTGACGCACGATAAAGTGCCATTGGCTTTTCTGATGGCTTCGTCACACTGCCGACTCATGTTCATCTTGGAGACCACTAGGACTCCAAGATCGTATACCTGGGTAAAGCACTGATTGTGGAAGCTGAGTTATTCCTGCTCTAGTTTTTCCCCATTATGCTAACTGCAGTGCACAGTGGTCTCCTGAGCAACAGACCATCCAGCAGCTATGAGAAAGATTGGATGTGGTATGGGTGGGGTCAGAGGGAAAGGAGGAGGCCCACAAAGGGAAATTGGCCTGGGTAAGCACAGAGGATTATTGCTTGGCCTACAATCCAGGGACTGTGTAGTCATCCAAGTCACAGCCTCTTAACTTGTTCACCAGTATGGGGTGGGATACCGTATCGAAGGCCTTCCTGAAGTCTAAGTATACGACATCCACCCCTCCTCCTGTGTTCAGGCATTTCGTAACCTGGTCATAAAAAGATACTAGATTAGTCAGGCATGATCTACCTGCTACGAACCCGTGCTGGTTTCCCCTCAGCATAATTTGTCCTGCTGGGCTCTCGCAAATGTGAGCCTT
>NW_005843634.1:11191-30529 GCF_000455745.1 Alligator sinensis | reverse complement strand
GACTTGGCCCGTGTGCCACGAGCGTTCAAATATTCCTGCCAGTGGCTGGGCAATGACATTGGCAAGTGCCTTCAGTACCCTTGGATGGAACTCATCCGGGCCTGCCGACTTAAAGGCATCTAGTTCTTCCAAGTGACTCTGCGCCATCTCAGGGTCTACGCATGGCAGTCTGGCGCCTTGCTGCTGCCTCTCCACAACCCCAGTGAGAGCCTTGTCGTGCCCCTCACTTAGGAACACTGAGGCAAAGAACTCGTTGAGGAGTTCAGCCTTGTCCCCCCTGTCCGTCACCAATTGTTTCTGCCCATTTAGTAGGGGTCCTATTCCTCCCTGATGTTTGAGAAAGATAAATGCCACCCAGATGTTAAAGACTCACAGGGCTAATTTATTTCCAATTGTAGCAACCTCGCCAATTGTTTCGTTAGTGAGAACAGCCCATTTGATTGAGAAGGACTCTCCATGATGGATATACTTTTGACACTTTGTGTCTAATATATACTGCTAATTACCTTATTAGCAATATGAGCTATCCGCGTCTTTCTTTTCTGCGGATGGCTTGTACTGAGAGTGCCTTCCTGCTGTTTCTTCACCGCCTGCCTCTCCCTTCTCAGGTATTAATTGTCCTGCCAGAGTCAGAAGCTTGAGGAAAGCTCCTCTCGGCTCCCATCTCACTTCTGAGGGGTACTATCTCTCTTTCTTCTGTCCTCCACCTCCCAACACCACACACTGCTCCTGCACTCACCTGAGGATCAGGTTCTTCCCCAAGGTAATTTCTCTCTCTCCCCTTGACTCCTGGCATCTACCTCTTGGTGTCCCCGCAGTGCTCCTGCACTCACTCATGCAGCGGTGTTTTCAAAAAAGTAATTTCTTTTTTCTGACTGACCTGCCACCTCTCTCGAAGTTCGACTATCCTGGTGTCCTTCAAGATTGCAGGTATAGTCTTTTCTCTACCCTCTGGAGTCCTTGTAGTTTTCTTCTTTGTCTTCTGGTGCCTGAAGGCAAAAATCAATGTCTCACCGCTGTCTTTTATCCATGGTTTTCGAGGCTAATCACCTGCTTCTTTCCTGGGTATGTAATGTCTGACACCTGACAGAGTCCATCATTGGGTCAATCCTGCCTGACTCTGTCTAAGTAACAGGACTCCTGCCTGAGTCCCTGTTACAGTATTTCACACCAAAAAATGCAATGTTCTCCACCTTGGGAAGAAAAGCCCACAGCATGCTTATAGGCTTGGCAGTGCTACGCTGGCTAGCACTATGGATAGTTTCATAGTTGGTCGGGTCGGAAGGGACCTGAGCAGATCATCAACTCTGACCCCCTGCCACGGGCAGGAAACAGTACTGGGGTCAAGCGACCCCAGTTAGGTGATTATCTAGCCTCCCTTTGAAAACCCCCAGGGTAGGAGCCAGCACCACTTCCTTTGGAAGTTGGTTCCAGATCCCAGCCACCCTGACAGTGAAGTAGTTCCTACGGATGTCTAGTCTGAACCTACTCTCAGTCAGCTTATGCCCGTTATTCCTCATTACTTCTGATAGTGCTCAGGGGACCAGAGTCTTTCCCATTCCCTGCTGGTCCCCCTTGGCCAGTTTGTAGATGGCCACCAGTTCCCCTCAGCCTTCTCTTGTGGAAGCTGAAAGGGTTCAGGTCCTGTAGCCTTTCCTCACAGGGCCTGCCCTGCTGCCCCTGACCATGCGGGTGGCCTCCTCTGGACCCTCTCCATGCTGTCCACATCCCTCCTGAAGTGCGACGCCCAGACCTGGACGCAGTACTCCAGCTGCGGCCTGACCAGTGCCGCGTAGAGGGGGAGGATCACCTCCTTGGACCTGCTCGGGATGCATCTGTAGATGCACGACAAGGTGCGGTTGGCCTTCCTGACCGCGTCCTCACATTGGTGGCTCATGTTCATCTTGGAATGAATAGTGACTCCAAGATCCTTTTCTGCCTCTGTGCTGATGAGAAGGGAGTTCCCCAGCCTGTAGGTGTGCTGCTGGTTCTTCCTACCCAGGTGCAGCACCTTGCACTTCTCAGTATTGAAACCCATCCTATTCTCATCTGCCCACCCCTGTAACCTGTCCAGATCTAGTTGTAGCCTGTCCCTCCCTTGTAGTGTGCCCATCTCTCCCCACATCTTAGTGCCATCCGTTAATTTGAACAAGGTGATTTTCATCCCCTTGTCCAAGTCACTGATGAAGATGTTTCATAGTTTCATAGTTTCGTAGTAGCTCGGGTCAGGAGGGACCTGAACAGATCATCTCGCCTGACCCCCTGCCACAGGCAGGAATGAATACTGGGTTCACAAGATCCCAGACAGTTTATCATCCTACCTCGTCTTGAATTTGCCCAAGGTAGGGGCGAGGACCACTTCCCTGGGAAGTTGGTTCCAGATTTTGGCCACCCTAACTGTAAAATATTGCCTTCTGATCTCTAAGCTAAAACTATTCTCCATCAGCTTATGACCACTGTTCCTCGTCACCCCAGGTGGTGGTGAGGAGAAAAGGGCTCTGCCTATTTCCTGTTGATCTCCCCTGAGGAGGTTGTAGGCAGTCACCAGGTCCCTCTTCAGCCTCCTCTTGCTGAGGCTGAACAGGTTCAGGTCCCTCAGTCAGGGCCTGTCCTGCTGCCCTCTCACCAAGCAGGTGGCCTCCTCTGACCCCTCTCCATGCTGGCCACATCCCTCCTGAAGTGCGGTGGCCAGTACTGGACGCAGTACTCCAACTGCGGCCTGACCCAAGTCACATAGAGGGGGAGTATCACCTCTCTGGACTGGCTTGAGATGCACCTTTGGATGCATGACAAGGTGTGGCTGGCCTTGCTGGCTGCGGTCTGGCATTGGTGGCTCATTTTCATCTTGGAGTCAATAATGACTCCGAGATCCCTTTCTGCCTCTGTGCTTTCAAGAGGAGAACTCCTCAGCCTGTATGTGTGCTGTGGAATCCTTCTCCCCAGGTGCAGCACCCTGTATTTGTCTATGTTGAACCCCATCCTGTTCTCATCTGCCCGCTTTTGTAGTCTGTCTAAATCTAGTTGCGGCCTCTTTCTCCCATCAAGTGCGTCCACCTCGCCCCACATCTTAGTGTCATCAGCAAAGTTGGACAGTGTGCTTTCCACCCCCTCGTCCAAGTCGCTGATGAAGATGTTAAAGAGTGAGGGCCAAAGGACCGAGCCCTGGGGGACCCCACTGCCCACATCTCGCCAGGTTGAGTACAACCTGTCCACCACTACTCTCTGGGTGCGCCCCATCAGCCAGTTTTTTACCCATCCAACTGTCGCTTAATTTATTGATGAGGATGGGGTGAGAGACAGTGTCAAAGGCCTTCTTAAAGTCTAGAAAGACTACGTCCATGGCGACCCATCATCCAAGGATTTAGTTACTTGGTCATAAAAGGCAATCAGGTTGGTCAAGCAGGACCTGCCTTTGATGAACCCATGCTGATTGCCCCTGAGCATGATCTCCCCCACAGGCCCCCCACAGATGTGCTCCTTGATGATCCTCTCTAATATCTTCCCGAGCACTGAGTTGAGGCTTACAGGCCGATAGGTACCTGGGTCCTTCCTCCCTTTCTTGAAAATTGGGACCACATTAGCCAGTTTCCAATCCCCCGGTACCTGGCCAGATGACTATGAATGCTCATACAGCCAGGCCAAGGGCTCCGCGAGACCCCTGCCAGCTCCCTCAACACCCTTGGGTGGAGGGCATCTGGACCTGCAGATTTAAAAATGTCTAGCCCTTCCAGAAGATCCCTAACTACCTCTGCACTGACTGGAGGCCTGACAGAGCTATCCCCAAGACTGTCCCCACCTCTGGTAGGTGGGATGTCCCGGTCCCTGTTCAAGAAAGCAGAGACAAAGAAAATGTTAAAAATATCAGCTTTCTTGTCCAGCGTAGCCACAAGATTACTGTTTGCATCTTGCAGGGGCCCTACATTGCCTGGTGCCCTCTTCTTGCTCCCAGTTTACTTGGAAAAGGACTTTTTTTTGTCCTTAATCCTGGATGCTAGCCTGAGTTCTAACTCTGCCTTGGCCCTCCTAATAGGCCTCCTACACTCCCAGGCCAAGGAGGAGTACTCCTCCTTGGTGATAGCTCCTCCCTTTCGCTGGTTGTATGCCCCCCTTTTAGTCCTCAGGCATTGCTGAATGCCCTTGCTGAGCCAAGGGTGGCTCTGAGCACTCTTACCCGCCTTGCTTCTCTCAGGGACTGTTATCCTTTGGGCCAGAGGATCGCCCCCTGAAGGTATGACCATCCCTCGTGGACTCCCATCTCCTCTACCTTCTAGGCCCCCAGTTGCACCCCCACTAGTCTCCTAAGCTCATTGAAGTTGGCCCTTCTGAAGCCAAAGGCTTTAGCCTTGGTGTGAGTGCTTGATGCCCTTCATTGGATAGTGAAATCCAGCAGGTGATGATCGCTATCGCCCAGGTGGTCAAGGACCTGCAGTCCCCGTGGCCAGGACCAGGTCCAGTAAGGTTTTACCCTTAGTGGGGCTGTGCACCTCCTCAATAAGGTGAAGGTCCCATAATACAGCCAGGAACCTACACGAGCGGTCAGACCTGGCTGTCTGCTCCTCCCAGCAATGTTTGGGTAGTTTAGGTCACCCATGACAATAACATCCCTTGACCTAACCACCTCCATAAGCTGACTGGAGAAGTCCTGGTCTAGCTCTCCCCCCTGGTTGGGTGGTCTGTAGTAGACCCACCGTAAGGTCCCTTTCGCCACGCCTCCCTTGTAGTTTGACCCATAGTGTCTCTGCCCGACCCTCCTCTAACCCGAAGCTAATCCTTGATGATGTGAGGTGCTCTTGACATAGAGCGCAACCCCCCTCCCACCTTTCCTCTCTGTCCTGTCTCTTCTATCTAGGGTGTATCCCCAAATGCCTGCCGCCCAGTCATAGGTAGGGTCCCACCAGGTTACTGTGAGTCCTACTAAGTCTGGGTTCTTACTTGCAATCAGGAGGCACAGTTCCTCCTGCTTACTCCCCATACTATGAGCATTAGTGTAGAGGCACCTGAGGCCTCCTGAGGGTGTACGAGCCTCCCTCCCACTTCCAGGACAGCTGTGGCCCCCTACTCCCAGGACATTGATGCTTACTGGGGTTCCCTTCCTCTTGTCACCCTGCATGCTGGTGAAGCATCCTCTCCACTCAAAGTGGCCCCTTCCCCCGGCAAAGCTAGTTTAAAGCCTGCCGTATGAGATCAGCCAACCTAGAGGAAATGATACATCTGCCCTTAGGGGAGAGGTGAAGCCAATCCCACCCCAGCATGCCCTCTTTACAAAAACATGGGTCATTGTCAAAAAACCCGAAGCCTGCGTCATGGCACCAGCTCCCAAACTGCCAGTTAACCACGTCAATGCAGGCCTCATGATGCCTACCCCATCCTCGTGGTGTTCTGATGAGGTGCGTGTGCATGTTGAACAGTGCGGACCCGAGGATCGAGCCCTGGGGAACCCTACTGCCCACATCCCTCCAGGTCGAGACTGACCCGTCCACCACCACTCTCTGGATGCACCTCTCCAGCCAATTTCTGACCCATCTGGCTGTGTAGGGATCGAAACCACAGCCACCTAATTTACTGCGAGAATGGGGTGAGAGATGGTGTCAAAGGCCTTGCTAAAGTCTAGAAAGACTATATCCACCATGACACCTGCATCTAAGGATTTTTTTACCTGGTCATAGAAGGCCACCAGGTTGGTCTGACAGGACCTGCCCCTAATGAACCCATGTTGGTTGCCCCTAAGCATAACCTCCCCTGCCGGCCCCTCGCAGATGTGCTCCTGGAGAATTTTCTCAAAGAGCTTCCCCAGGACCGAGGTGAGACTAACGGGCCTATAGTTTCCTGGGTCCTCCTTCCTCCCTTTTTTTAAAATGTGGACCACATTGTCCCTTTTCCAGTCCTCTGGCACCTCACCAGAGCACCACGAGTGCTCGTAAATCTGTGCCAGGCATCCCACAATGACTTCTGCAAATTTCCTCAGCACCCTGGGGTGGAGATCATCTGGACCTGCTGATTTGAACATGTTCAGTCCCACCAGAAGTTCCCTAACTAGATCCTCACTGACCCTGGGCCTGGCGGTGCCTCTCCTGAGTCAGTCGGGAATCCCGGTGGAGGTGAATGTCCCGGTTCCTGCTCCGAAAAATGGAGGCAAAGATTTTGTTGAAGAGATCAGGTTTATTGTCTGGTGCGACCATCAGATTTCCAAGCGTGTCCTGCAGGGGCCCCATTTTACCCAGTGCCTTCTTTTTACTCTCTATATATTTAAAAAGGGACTTCTTGTTATATTTGATCCTGGGTGCTAGTCCTAGTTCTGTCTCCACCTTAGCCTTCCTAACAGCCCCCCTACAGTCTTGACCAATGGAGGTATAATCCTCCTCAGTGATGGCCCCTCCCTTCCATCGGGTGTATGCCTCCTTTTTAGCTTTCAGATGTTCCTGAATGCCTTTGGTGAGCCATGGGGGATTTTGAGCACTCTTGCCCCCTTATGATTAGCGTTGGGACTGCCACCCTTTGGGCTTGGAGGATCGTCTCCTTCAGGAACGCCCACTCTTCTTGGACTCCCAACTCCCCTCCCTTCTGGGACCTCAGTGCCTCCCCGACTAACCTCCTTAACTCATTGAAATAAGCTCTCCTGAAGTCAAGGGCTGCTGCCTTGCTGCAGGCTTTTGCCACCCTGCGCTGGATGGTGAATCCCAGCAGGCAATGATCACTGTCACCCAGATGGTTGAGCACCTGCAGACCCCCACCAGGTTGTTGCCTGTGGCCAGGACCAGGTCCAACAAGGCATTTCCTCTGGTGGGACTGCACACCTCCTGGGTTAGGTGGAGGTCCTGAATCTCAGCTAGGAACCTATGTGAGCGGTCCGAACTGGCTGATTGCTCCTCCCAGCAGATGTCCGGGTAGTTTAGGTCAGCCATGATGACCAGGTCCCTTGATTTAACTGCCTCTGTGAGCTGACCTGAGAACTCCCAGTCCAGCTCTTCCCCCTGGTTGGGTGGTCTGTAGTAGACCCCCACTGTTATGTCCCTTTTCCCCTGATCTCCGTGTATTCTAACTCAGAGCACTTCTGTCTGCCCCTCCTCTGACCCTGTGCTGTTAGTTGAGGATATGTATTGCTCTTTGATGCAGAGTGCCACCTCCGCACCTTTCCTCCCCATTTTATCCCACCTATACAGTCTATAGGCCTTGATATTCACTGCCCAGTCATGCGTTGGATCCCACCAAGTTTCAGTGACCCCCACTATGTCTAGGTTTTTTTTAGCTAGCAGGAGGGCAAGTTCCTCCTGCTTGTTCCCCATACTATGAGCATTAGCGTAGAGGCATTTAAAGCCTCCTGAGGGTGTATGTACCTCCCCCCTAATCCCAGGACTATCTGGACTCCTGTCACTTACCTGGGTACTTCTTGGGCTCTTCACCTGTCTTGTCTGGGAAGTATCATTGTGTCCCCCTGTGGCCCCATCCCCCAGCAAAGCTAGTTTAAAGCATGAAGTATGAGATCAGCCAACCTGGAAGAAAAGATGAAAGGGACTTGGGGTCATGATTGACCACAAGATGAACACGAGCCTTCAATGTGATGCTGCAGCCAGTAAAGCAAGCAAAATGCTGGCTTGCATCCATAGATGCTCCTCAAACAAATCCCAGGACACCATTCTCCCATTGTATTTGGCCTTGGTGAGGCTGCAGTTGGAGTACTGCGTCCAGTTTTGGGCCCCACAATTCAAAAAGGATGTGGAGAAGTTTGAGAGAGTGTAGAGGAGAGCCACGCGCATGATCAGAGGTCAGGAAAACAGACCATATGATGGGCAGCTGAGAGCCCTGGGACTCTTCAGACTGGAAAAGCGCAGGCTCAGGGGCAATCTGATGGCCACCTAGTAGTTTATCAGGGGTGACCACCAGCATCTGGGGGAACATCTGTTCACCAAAGAACTCTAAGGGGAACTCTAAGATTGAGTGGTCACAAACTCCTCCATGACCATTTCAAGCTGGACATGAGGAAGAACTTCTTTACTGTCTGAGCCCCCAAGGTCTAGAATAGACTGCCGCCAGAGGTGGTTCAAGCACCCACTTTGGATGCCTTCAAGAAACATTTTGATGTTCATCTTGCTGGGATCCTATGATACTATCTGGCTACTGTCACAGATAAAACAATGCTTTATGATTACTAAATGTTTTGATGTTGTTTTAATACATAGTCTGTTACCTATGTGTATGAAAAATTTGCTGGTAGTACTTAAATCTGTGTGAGTTTAAATTGGTGGTGGTCAGTCTGTCAGAGTTTGGGAACTGCTGCTATAATGTATTTGCAATTGGTTGACAGAGAGGTTTCTGATCCTGCTGCCCTTGACCGTGCATTTGTAATGTTCCAGGCATCACTCTGTGGGACCTGGACACCCTCCGAAAAGACGTGGATACAAAACCACAGTCCAAGACAGAATTTCAGATCATTGCATCAGACACCATTGATACCAAGGCCTCTGCTCTCAATGTCACAGCTTCTCTGAAGGCCAGCTTCTTCTGTGACCTGGTGAAAGTGAACGGATCGGCTAAATATTTAAATGATACCAAGACATCCAGACATCAGGCCCGTGTCACTCTGCAGTACTCCACCACCACCCAGTTCAAGCAGCTGACGATGAGCCATATAGGTCACCAAAATGTCTCCTACCCGGATGTATTTGACCAAGGCACGGCCACCCATGTGGTCACTGCTGTGCTGTTTGGGGCTCAGGCCTTCTTTGTGTTCGACCGGAAAGTGTCTTCATCTGAGGATATGCAAGAGATACAGGGAGAGCTCCA
Organism: Alligator sinensis; assembly: GCF_000455745.1. Lineage (NCBI taxonomy): Eukaryota > Metazoa > Chordata > Crocodylia > Alligatoridae > Alligator > Alligator sinensis. The sequence continues at coordinate 21,748 of NW_005843634.1, read as the reverse complement.
GGTTATGATTAACAAGATACCAACGATCACCATACAAGGGAATGTGTCCCTGAAAATGGATGAAAAAGAGAAACACCAGGCTGAAAAGTTCAGCTGTAGATTTTATGGTGATTTTGCTCTTGAGAACAATCCAGTGACTTACGAGGATGCCATGAAAGTTTATGCCACGCTCCCCAAGCTGCTGGGGGACAACGGGGAGAAGGCCGTGCCCGTGAGAGTCTGGCTGTACCCGCTGACCAAGCTGGACTCCAAAGCCGCTCGCCTGGTCCGTGAGATCAGCCTCACACTGATCTTTGATGCCCAGGCTGTGCTGGAGCAGCTTGCAGAAGTAGACATGCGCTGCAATGACCTGATGAAGAACTGCATTGCCACGACCTTCCCTGAGATCAGGAGGAAACTGCAGCAATTCAAAGACCTGTGCAAGCAGCACAGACAAATCTTCCAGAAAGAGCTGGCAGGACTCTTGCCCTCCATCCGTGGGGGTGGGAGGGAAGAAGGGGCCCTGGTGGACATTTTAACTTGCAAGAACCAGTCCCCATTCAATACACAGCAACTCAACGAATTCCTGGAGAATAAGGAACGAGAAGTGAATTTTGTGAGTTCCTACCTGTCTGCCCTGAAGGACGTGGAAGTCGTGTCCTCCAAGAACAAAGTGGAGGAAATAGTTCTTGACCCAAAGAATGAGTTTGTTGTCTCCTTTACATTTACCTCGTTACAGGACGAGGAGCCCTATCTATCAGATTTAAAGCTCTGGCTTCAGACCCACTATATGAAGAATACTCATGATCCAGCCCCAGCCAGTCGTGTCAGTGAGAAACCCAAACCCAAACTGTGGTTTGAGCACAAAGAAAGACATCAAAATGCCCGTAGATCTGCAAAATCCCTGTCAGAATTTGTCCGTGTCAACAAATCCCGTGGGAAATCTCGGTTCCTTGTGGCATCTGTCCCAAACAAGGACAACCCAGGAGCTTCCATTTACCTGTATGAGGATGGGGAGCTGGTCAGCACCAACTTTGAGCCTCCAGCAAAGCCTCTTCCTCCCCTGATTGCTGGAATCAGCCATGACCGTGTGCAGCTCACACTAAAGCCAGCAGCCCGGGGAGAGGCTGCGATCACCGGCTATCGGGTGGAGTGCAGAAGAGTGGGGCAGGAGGACTGGACAATTATGAACGTGAATAGCAAACAGGAGACATTCCCAGTAGCAGGGCTACGTGCAAACACCGAGTACCAGTTTAGATACGCTGCAGTGAGCAAACCAGGGCTCAGTGCAAGCAGTGATGGGAGTGACAGGGTGAAAACACGTCCAACCAGCCCCCCTGGAAAGCCTAGAGAAAATTATACGACTTCATCTGCCATAGGCCTGAGCTGGAAGAGTCCAAACGTCATCGGAGAGGGAGTCACTATCGGGGAGTACAGGGTGGAGTATAAAGAAGACACAGGAGGTACAAGCCCTGAAGAAAAAGGCAAATGGCAGGAGCAAAGGACCAAGGAGAAAGCAGAGTCCTGCAGCATTGAGGGGCTGAAGCCTGGGACGTCCTACGTGCTCCGAGTGTCAGCGGTGTGCGCGGGTGGTGCTGTGAGTGACCCCAGCGAGGCGGTGTCCGTTTCAACGCTGGGAGCAGAATCAACGTCGTTAGCTCACGTGTACTTGAAGAAGAGCACTCTGATAGGGGACCAGGAGCCCTCCGTGTACGCACTGCCCCTAGAGAAGGTAATGCGTGGTTCTAGCTCATCTTGTTTAAAGTACAGGCTGGGAGCGGAGAGCTCTTGCACCCACAGAAAGGTCATTATGGTGATGGGAGCAACGGGGTCTGGGAAGACTACTCTCATCAATGGGATGATCAACTACATCCTGGGAGTGCAATGGGAGGATAATTTCAGGTTCAAACTGATCCATGAAGTGACCAACAGAAGCCAAGCTGAGAGCCAGACGTCTGAAGTGACCGCCTACGAGGTGAACTATGAAGAGGGTTTCCAAGTCCCCTATAGCCTGACTATCATAGACACCCCAGGGTTTGGTAGTATCGGAGGGATAAATGGTGACAGAAAGATAACAGAGCAGATCCAAACATTTTTCTCTACCCCGGGGGGCATTGATCAATTAGATGCTGTGTGTGTTGTAGTCCAGGCCTCGCTAGCTCGTCTGACCCCTACTCAGAAATACGTGTTTGATTCGGTGCTCTCTATCTTTGGGAAGGACATAAAGGACAACATACAGGTTCTGGTCACCTTTGCAGATGGACAGACACCCCGGGTTCTAGAGGCCATTAAAGCTGCTGAGGTGCCTTGTGCTAAAGGTGCTCAGGGCAACCCTGCTCATTTTAAATTCAATAACTCAGCCCTCTTGGCCAGCAATGTTGGAGCTGCTGAGAGCAGTGGGGATTTTGATGCAATGTTCTGGAAAATGGGATGTCAGAGCATGAAGACGTTCTTTTCATCTCTAGATAAATTAGAAAGTAGAAGTTTGACCCTGACGAAGGAAGTGCTCAGAGAACGGAAGGAGCTGGAGGCGGCTGTGCAAGGGCTGCGGCCCCAGATCAGGGCTGGAATGGTGAAGCTGCAAGAACTGAGAAAAACACTGCAGGCTCTGGAGCAGCACAAGGGTGAAATGGAGGCCAATAAAGACTTTGAATATGAGGTAGAAGTGACGGTGTCTGTGAAGGAGGACATCTCTCACACATGGAACTACGCAACAAACTGCCAGCAGTGTAACTACACATGCCATTATCCTTGTGTAATTCCTGTAACTTTGTTAAATCGATTTTGTGAAGTTATAGGTTTACTTTCAGGAAACTGCAGAGTCTGCCCTGGGAAGTGTGACTCGGGCGTTCATTACAGTGAAAAGTACAGGTGGAAGTATGAGACAAGAAAAGAGAAGCGGACCTTAGCACAAGTGAAAGAGAAGTATGAGAAGTCATCCGGGGAGGTGTTATCAACAGGAAATATGATTGAGAAGCTGAAAGAGGAATATGGTCAAGTGGAACAGGTGCTGCTAGAGCTTATTGACAGATCATCTCGCAGCCTCCAGCGCCTGAAAGAGATTGCCCTAAAGCCCGACCACATGTCCACTGCAGGGTACATCGACCTGCTGATCAAGTCTGAAGAACGGGAGTTGAAGCCTGGGTATCAGGAGCGGATAGACTCCATGATGAAACTGAGGGAGGAAGCTGAGATAACAAGGAAGATTGCCAACAAGGAGCCCCTGCTGCCAGAGGAGGAGGTCATGCACAAGAAGCTAGAAGAAAAGCGTCATGCACTCCAATTGGCCAAGAAAGGAAAAAAGATGATCGAAAGCTGGTTTGTTAAAAACTGACCATGGGTTCTTCTGTAAACAGAAACAGCCATTTAACCAAAGATTCACTTTGACACTGAAGCAAGACCTGTGGGATTTTTATTGGTTAATTTTATAAATGTGTCTTGTATGATTCAATGAGCTGGATTCCCTATATGATCATCCAACACAGAAAAATCTAGAGATATTGAATGGCAGATTCAATGCGTTTGCTCATGCTGGCAGCTGGGAGCGCAGCTATCACCTTATGGGGTCTTACGGGGCCTGGTCATTGCACATGCTCATCACTTGCACTGCTGAGACTAATGCACTTGGGTCTGACTGTCACGGGCCTGGCATCTGAAGGGTCAGGGCTCTGAAGAGGAAATTCTCCCATGTCTCCGCTGGCCTAGTATTAGTGCAGCCTAAGCAATAACCTGCACATCTGTTCACAAGTATCTGCTTCTAATAAATGCTCATAGAGGGGATCTTTATTCAATGACTGATGTAACCACAGAAAGTGGGATGTATTGTAATTTCTATGTGTTCACCTATTCTGATTTTAGTTTACTTAAACCATGTAACAGTAGTTCAACAGTGTACTAAAACAGGCATGACGTGTAAGAGCACCTGTGCAGACTCTAGTAGGCTCTCAGCTGCTTAATGGCAATAGTTCATATAGCATTTCTTTGCATTCACTTACCCAAAGCTTGGAGAAGAGAAGGAGAATCAACGGAAATGATTTGGCCAGAGGACATTGCAGGTGATGCGCTCGGCCTCCCGGATGGTGCTGGATGGGCCCCTCTGGCTCTTTGCAGAAGCTGGCTGCAGGGAAGGAGATGCAATAGAGGGGACCTGGAGAGTGCTGTGTGATGCCTGCAGCCTGCTGGGGCCCATGGAGCCCGCTGATGTGAAGCCCCAGGGAGTGGAGACGAGAGAGTTGGGCATGCACGGCCAGAAGCTGACAAGACTGGAGCCGTGGGGCAGGGGCTCCGCCTGAGGGCAGCAGAGAAGCTGGGACCTCCCTGCAGAGACAGCGATGATTGCTGCCTGTCCCTGCAACACCTGGGGGTTGAGAAGTAAGCCCTGGGAAGGGGAGAGGGAAGTGTTAGCAGTTAGGATGTTTTAGATCTTTATTTTATGTCCTGTCTTCCCCAGGTAGGTCCTAGTATTTTTCTCTCATTATTCTTTTTTTCCTCCCTGAACTTGAGCTTACCTTTAACTGGGTATCTCACCTTGCCAGGAGTTTGCACCCTCACAGCCTGGGCTGACTCAGGGTCCCATCACAGAGCCATTTTAGAAAATCCAGAGATGACCAGTGGGAGAAAAAACTAAGTTAAAGGTCTTCCTAAAGGTCCCTTGAAGTGCATGTAGTGGATAGGCAAGGCTAATGTTAGACAAGATGCATCTTAGATTTCGAATAAGAATAGGCATATGAATATTAATTAGTATAGCACTTTTTAGAAATGTTTATACATATATTTACCTGAACTAGTAAGCTTGCTGAACAGCCCATCTGCAGGGGAACTAAGATCAGAGCTCTTTTAAAACTGAATTTGAAACCTTCTAGGTGAAAAGTCCTTTCCCTGAACAGGCTGCCCACCTGCTACAGGCTTCTTAAGACCCGAGGACTTAGAAATTTTAAGATTCAATTAGCTTTCCAATATCAGAAAGAGTATTCACACATTAGATACATGTGCAGTTTATAAATGTTTAATGATTTGCTTGATATGCCTTACCTGTACTGTTCAGCCATTTCTAGCATGTGTGTGTCTCATTATTAGAGTTGCTATTAAAATACACCTACATCCAAGCTTGTGAGTGTTCGATTGTGTTGTGATTGGGTCTTTGCACATTTCTGGGTGTTCAGAGTACACCTGCGGGTCAACACCAGCCTGGCACACTGCCCCCGTCACTCCACCACACCACCCGTGCACACTCCCGGTCTGCCAGGCGCAGGCTGCTGTTCCTCTTCTCAGACCCTACAACTTTTGATGGTTTCGGATGATGATTTCTTAATGTCATAAACATTTTTCTTCTGGAAAGTGAGGCCTGATAAGGAAATACATCCGTCCCTGTGTCAAGCCCCTTCCTCTGCTGGCTGCTGCCTCCTCCACTCAGTCACCATTTAAGAGCTTTTGGTCTTGACAAGCTTCAATGTAAATTCTTATTCACTCATAGAAAAACCTGGCAATCTCAGGGCCTATTTGATGTCTAAAGTCATAGAGAAGCAAATCTGGAAGGAACCTCCAGAGGTGACATCCAGTCAAACCCCCTGCCTGAGGCAGGATCAGCCCTGTGCCAACCATCCCAGACAGATCCGGTGTGCAATCTCATAGCAAAACAGCACAGGCACCCTGGCACAGCACAAGACATGACATTAGAATCAGCCCCAGATCAGGCAGGGAAAGCACGGCAGCCAATGTGCTGCTTCTGTAAGTGTTTGTTCATACAACCTTTGTTGGGGACAATGCAGGGTGGGGACAGGGTTCCCATGGGCTCTAGCCCCTCTGGCCTGGTGGTGTAGCCAAGGCTGGCCCCATTCTGGGCCTCCCCTGGCAGTGCAGGCCAGGGCCAGGGCCAGGGCCAGGGCCAGGGCTGAGGCCAGTGCAGGGCAGTGAATTTACAGGGGCTGCAGATGCCAGGCAACGACTCTCAGTGCAGGGAAGGGATGGGCGCAGCCCCATTCCCCCAAGTCCCCATATGGCCCTTCTCCCTGCAGAGGAGGGGGTGTGCGTGTGTTGTCCCCAACGGACAGTGTGAGTTCGTGCCCGGTGCGCTATTGCCAATGAACACACAGGGGTGGAGGATCCAACTTAATCTTTCTTGTTTCCAGTCTGCGCAGAGAGGGGTGCTTGGCAATCGTTTGCAAAGCAAGCACCACCAGTTTCTGCCTTTGGGTACCTTTTATACATATGTTTGCAAGTGTATCGCTCAGTGATTGGTTACAAGCCACTGACATAAGACGTTCTCTACTGAGCATGTCTCTATACCTATGTTTTAGCCATGTAATTCATTTACATACATATATGTTCCATTAACATACTTTTGCCCTGCCCAGGGGTGTGATTTTTAGCATTATAATGAGACCTTTTTCTGAACTTCTTGCTATCTTACAAGTGTCAGGGAGACATTATTCTGCTGGTGTTAGGGAGGCATTCCAGGAATCCTCCGCGTCCCACACGCTGTGCTCTGCAAGCATCTCTTAACACACACGTGCCACACCCCTCCCAGCATCTGCAACTTGCCTTAAGTATTCGGTCAGATATAGTTTGCAAAAGCTAGATATACCATAAAAAGAATTACATAAAAAGATTACATCACGTGCACGCGTGTGCACGTTTTGTCCGCTCCACCTATGCCACCCACCCCACCTGGCTCCGAGGTCACCAGCCGCACCTCCGCTCTAGCCAGGACCCTCGGGGTTTGAGTCCCGGGAGGAGCATTGGCACAGCCCGTGAAAGAACTCCCTCCCAGTCTCCTCACTTTTTGGGTTGTCTGTTCCCCGCTCTCTCTCATGTGTCTATCAATCTGGTTGCTAAGCAGCCAACTCCCTGCCACTGCCTACGTGACTGGCCTCAGGTAAGAGTGTGTGGATTTAACCTACTATTGTTTTGAGCTTTGACCTCATGACATGGGGGCAGGGGCGTAGGCCCATGTCACTCCATTAGGTAACTGATGTTTTTCAAATTGATTGGCTGGCATCAAATGACACCTGTCCCTGACTGGGCCCAGGTGGTGAGGTCAGGAGGGCTATTTAAGAGGGTCCTTCCAGGAAGAGGGCAGGCAGACAATTTAAATCACACACACAGAAGCATGGATCTCTGCAGCTCTCTCTCATTCTCTGGATGCAGAAGTGAGTTACCTCCCAGAAACTGAACTAGGAACTGAGTTTAATGTACACTAGTTGTGTATGAAAAGGCTCCCAAGCCACTTTTGTTTGCTCAGGATTATACTTTTAATACTTGTCTGACTTGTACCACTCCCCATGCCTATCCCCTCTACCCAATAAAGGTATCCATTATAGCCAGCCTCATTGTATATGCTTGAGAGGAATCGGGCAGACTTTCTTGTTCCCTTTACTTGGCGGAATAAGGAAGACTATTTTCTATGCTTCAGGCTATCAGAAACACCCAGGTATATCCTGCTGGGGTTAAGCAGCCCCTAGGTCTACAGGGTCTGTGAATCCCAGGTGGCACAGGGCTCAGACAAAGACCTGAGTCGGGGTGGTGGCAGTGGTAGCCCAGGCTTGCGGGTGTGCTCCAGCAAGGGGGTCAGCCAGACATAGGCACCCCAGAGAAGGCACTCGGAGCTTGGTTTTTGGCTGGGCCTCAGTGAGGTGGTTGGCTCAGCAAAGGAGCAGCCACTACTGCCCGCCACACAACCTAATCCCCATCTCCAGCCTGCGCTGCAGCAACACCCAGCACCTCTTGGGGAGGCTTAAAAAAATATGACAAGTGCTGCAGAGGGGTGGGGGCAACCAGCACAGCCCAGAAGCCTGGGAAATCCCCATAGTATAAATAGGCATTGCTACGCCCAGATCATCCCTGACCAGTGGCTGTCCAACCTCTCCTTGACACCTCCAAGGTTGGAGAGGCCCCTGCTTCCCTGGTGTCTCTCCCACTGCCTCCCTGCTTTAACAGTGACCCATTTCTTGAAACGCAACCTGAACTTGCTTTGCTGCAACTTCAAGCTATTTGGCCTCACCCACTTCTGCATCATGAGGGAAAAGGTATTTTCCCTGATCCCTGTGGCAGTCCTTCAGGGATTTGCAGAGTGCTCTTGTCCTCCTTGAAGCAGCTTCTGTTCAAGCTGAACATGCCTAGCTTCTTCAGCCTCTCCTGGGACTTGCAGGGGCTCCGACTCAATACCTCCTTCCTGTTAGGCGTTGTTGACGACGGCTTTTTCACACCAGGTTCCACCCAGTTCTGCCCCCACCTTCCACCAGATCCATCCAGACTACCTCTTTCTCTTACTTACAAGAATGTCCTGGGAGGCAGCACTATATATGTGCCCTGAATCCTCACTACATTCAAATTATTTTAATGTCAGCAACTACTTTCACCCCAATCATAAAACCTTTCAACTTGTTAGAGAAGAAAATCAGAGGGGTCAAGTAGGACGTGTCCCTTGCAGATGTCCCTTGGGCTATTTCTTATCCCCTTGTGCCATCCTTTATGGAGGCAAGGACACATGAGAAGTTAAGGACTGCTACACAGATGTGCACAGACCTGTGCTCTTCCTAAGGACACCAACTAGAACTCAGACGTGTGCAGCATTGAAAAGAGCTGGTATCCAGTGTCTCTACTGAAATGTCTCATTGTAAAACAGGGGTGGGCAATTATTTCAGGTGGAGGGCTGTTTAATGAGTTTTGGTGAGCTATCAAGCCAGAAGTAGCCTGGTCCAGACCATGAGTGATTACAAGGAGACTAGGAGTGACTAGGAGATTGGGGGTGCAGGTGGTCTTCTCGTTGATCCTCCCAGTCAGTGGTCACGGTCCGTGTCGAGGCAGCTGTATTAGGGAAGTCAACTTGCAGCTCTGGAGTTGGTGTAATTGTGCCAGTTTTGGCTTCTTATGTTAAGGAGCAATAGACATCCTCAGTAATTAAGATGGAATCTGAAGAGGGGCAAATTAAGGTCCTGCAGGTCAGAATACATGGGGGTTTGGTTGAAAGGGACTTGGTAGTGGGGGTCTACTAAAGACTGCCACACCAGGAGGATGAGCTAGTAGATCCAACCATTCACATAGGTTCTTAACCTGCATACAGGACCTTCACCTAACATAGCAGGTATGCAGTCCCATGAAGGGAAATGCCTTACTGGATTTGGTGTCTGCTACAGGGGATGACTTGGTAGGAGATCTGAGGATACAGGGTAATATAGGTGATAGTGACAACCAGTTGTTGGAATTCACCATCTGTCGAAAGGTAGGAAATATAACTCATAGGGCAGAAGTGCTAGGCTTCAAAAAGGCTGACTTCAATGTGCTCAGGAGGTTAGTAAGTGAGGCACAGAAGGATAAGAGCATTGGTGAGATGGGAGTCCAGGAAGGGTGGTTGTCCCTCTAGGGAACGATCCTACAGGCACAGAAGGAGACAATCCCATTGCACATAAAGGGTCTGAACAGGAAAATCCAGGAAAGCATAGGGATGAAAAAAGAGGCATACAGACTGTGGAAGCAGGGGGTAGCCACCAAGGAGGAATATACCTGTTTGGCTCTCATTTTCAGGGAGTTAGTAAGAAAGGCCAAAGCACCTATGGAACTCAGGCTGGCAACAAAAATTGAAGACCACAAAAAGTCCTTTTTCAGGTATATAGGGAGCAAAAAGCAGGTTCATGGTAACATAGGACCTCTACAGGACAGGCTAGGGCAATTAGTGACAGATAGGAGGGACAAAGCTGAGCTCTTCAATGAGTTTTTTGCATCAGTATTCCTGAACATGGATGATCATTACCCCTTGGTCCTTATACATGTGCACAATAATGACGCGGCCTGGAGTAGTCCAGACCATGTCATGAGAGACTACAGGGCTCTGGGGGCCAAGCTTAGGGAGACAGGAGCACAGGTGGTTTTTTCATCTGTTCTTCCGGTGAGCAGACGTGGACAGCGCCATGAGGTGTGCATCAGAGAGGTCAACTGGTGGCTTCGGAGGTGGTGTTACTGGGTGGGTTTCAGATTCTTCGACCACAACCCGCACTTCCACGTAGGAGACATGCTAGGGTGGGACGGGCTACATCTCTTCCCAACAGGTAAGCATGTTTTCTCTTCCAGGTTCATAGATTCATAGATTCATAGATGCTAGGGTTGGAATGGACCTCAATAGATCATCGAGTCCGACCCCGTACATAGGCAGGAAAGAGCGCTGGGTCTAGATGACCCCAAGTAGATACTCATCTAACCTCCTCTTGAAGACCGCCAGGGTAGGGGAGAGCACCACCTCCCTTGGGAGCCCGTTCCAGACCTTGGCCACTCCAACTGTGAAGAAGTTCTTCCTAATGTCCAGTCTGAATCTGCTCTCTGCTAGCTTGTGGCCATTATATATAATATTGGCCATTTATATATATATAAAAGGAAGCTGCTGGGAGCTATTGCTGCTTCTGTGTCCAAGTGGAGGCGTAACTTTGCTGATGTTATGTGTGCTGTGTGCTACAATCTGTGTGCCTCCCTTCTCGGTGTGTCTACGTCGGTATGTGTGGTCGTGGGTTGGGAGCTTATAGATTCATAGATTCATAGATGCTAGGGTCGGAAGGGACCTCAATAGATCATTGAGTCCGACCCCGTGCC
>NW_005843634.1:0-8100 GCF_000455745.1 Alligator sinensis | reverse complement strand
GGTCGTTGTCCAGGAAGCCGAAGCCTGCCTCGAGACACCATTGCCGAAGCTGCCAGTTGGTCTCTCTGATGCAGTTCTCGTGCCGTCTTCCGCATCCGTTCACTGGTAGGATGGAAGAGAATACCTCCTGTGCACCGAACTCCCTCAGCACGCCGCCCAGAGCACTGTAGTCCGCCATCAGGTGATCAGGGGTTCTCCTGGCCGCATCATTAGTACCCGCATGGACTAGGACCGTGGGGTAGTAATCGGTGGGCTTGATCCTGGCCTGGATTACTTCCGTCACATCCCGAATCTTTGCTCCGGGCAGGCAGTAGACCTCTCGTGTTGAGGGGTCCAGGTGACAGATGTGCTTTTCCATACCTCTCAGGATGGAGTCGCCTATGACGAGCACTCATCACCTCCTCCTCTGGGTCCGCTTGGATCTCTTGACCTGTTCGGAGTGTGGAGAATGTGGTGTTGCTTCCTGCCCAGAGGTTTCCTCCTCTCCTTCCATCTCCTGCAGGGTCGCCAGGGCCTCGTACCTGTTCTCCAGTCGGACTGGAGGAACTGGTACCTGTTCGCTGTGAGCAGCTCTGGTCCTGGATGTGACCGTCTGCCACTCTGCTGTGGAGGGCACTCCCTGGGCTGCTTCTTCCTTGGGTGCCTGGTCCTGCAGGGAAAAGAAATAGCCATCAATTTCCTCCTCCACCTCCCTGATCCCCCTCAGCCTGCTAACCTCCTCCCGGAGCTCCCTCACCTGCGCCTCCAGAGCCCTAAAACGGGCTCCTGCCGGACAGGCGTGGGGGCCTCAGACCAGCCCCGGGTAGCCTTGTCCCCCCGGGCAGAGGCCCTAGCAGCACTCCTCGTCGACACCATTCTATAAGCTGCTGTTTGTAGACCTGTGTGGTGTCTACTCTCTACCCTTACAGGAGTCTCTCTCCTGGCCCTTCCTGCCCACCCGCTGGTGCGAATGGCTGCGCAAACGCCGGCGCGCTCTTACAGAGCGCACCTGTTTGTGCGCTCTGTTCACGCTGCACGGCTCGGGAGGGCGGCTCCCTACCGGCTCAGCTAAATGGGACCCGGGGGGGCTTCCCCTCTGGATCTGGCTCAGCTGTGCCGGGTCCCTCCGCCCCACTTACCTTTGGGGGATCAGCTGTTGCTGCCCCCGCTGCCGATTCCTCTGCTGCTGCTGCTTCTGCCTCCAATCAGTCAGTTGGTAAAGGGGCACACGTGCATGCGGGACACACGTGTGCCTGGCTCCTCTCCTTCCCGCTGCTGGTTCCCGAGTGCCTGAACTCGGTTCCCGAGTTCCCGAGGTTGGCTGATCTGATATGGTGAGCTTTAAACTAGGCTCATTGGGGGATGGGGATGCAGAAGTGCAGGAGGACACTTCAGTGTCAAGTCAGGTGATGTAAGCTTGATGTGAGGTAAGTGACAAGGACCTGGGCAAGCTTGGGAAAAAGAGGGCAGCATGCACACCCATAGGAGTTCTCAATTGCCTCTACACAAATGCTAGAAGTATGGGGAATAAGTAGGAGGAACTCACCCTCCTGGTAGCTAGCAAAAAGCCAGACCTGTTTGGGCTTACAGAAACCTGGTGGGATTCTACCCATGACTGGGCAGTAGAATTGAGGGCTACAGGTTGTATAGATGGGATAGAGTAGGGGAAAACGGGGGGGAATGTAGTGCTCTATGTTAAAGAGAAGTACACATCCTTGATGACCAGGAAGGGTTCAAAAGAGGGACAAACTGAGGCTCTCTGGGTAAGAATTCAAGGGGGTCATGGGGAAAGGGACTTGATAGTGGGTGTCTACTACAGACCACCTCACCTGGGGGATGAACTGGACCTGGAATTTTCAGGTCAGCTCACGGAGGCTGTAAGGACAAGCAACAAAATACCCAGACATCTCCTGGGAGGATCAGTCAGCCAGGTGTGAACTCTCACGTAGGTTTTTAGCCTGCATACAGGACCTCCACCTAACCCAGGAGGTACACAATCCCACCAGAGGAAATGTCTTGCTGGACTTGGTCCTTGCCACAGGCAATGACCTGGTGAGGGATCTGTGGGTGCTCAACTACCTAGGCATTAGTGACCATTGTCTTCTGGAATTTACTATCCAGCACAGGGTGGTGAATGCAAGCAGTAAGGCAAAAGTCCTTGACTTCAGGAGGGCCGACTTCAATAGGCTAAGGAGATTAGTAAGAGAGACATTGAGGACTCAGAGCCTCAATGAGATGGGAGTCCAGGACAGGTGGTTGTTCTTTAAGCAGATGATCCTCTGAGCTCAGAGGGAGTCAGTCCCAATGCAAACCAAAGGCTGGAAGAGTGCTAAAAATCCCCCTTGGCTCAATAAATGCATCCAGGAGGGCCTGAGGGCAAAAAAGCTGGCAAAGAATCAGTGGAAGCAAGGGGCTATCACCAAGGACGATTACATCTCTGTTGCTTGTAATTGCAGGGAGGTGGTTAGGAAGACCAAGGCAGGGATGGAACTAGGGCTGGTGACCAGAATTAAGGGTAACAAAAAGTCCTTTTCCAAATACATAGGGAGTAAGAATAAAACACCAGGTATTGTGGGGGCCCTACAGGACAGGCTTGGCAATCTGGTGATTGCAGCAAAGGAAAAAGTTGATCTCTTCAATGAGTTCTTTGCCTCCATATTCCTGAACAGGGACTGGGACAACTCCCCCACTAGGATTATAGACTGACTCAGGGGATATGATACCATGCCTAGGGTCAGGGATGTTGTAGTTAGGGAACTTTTGGAGGGGCTGGATGTGTTTAAATCAGCCGGTCTAGATGATCTTCATCTGAGGGTACTGAGGGAAGTGGCGGAGGTCATAGCAGGGCCTCTGGCACGGCTGTATGAGCACTGGTGGTGCTCTGGCTAGGTACCAGAAGACTGGAAAAGGGCCAATGTGGTTCCCATTTAGAAGAAGGGGAGAAAGGAGGACCCAGGTAAATATAGGCCAGTTAGCCTCACCTCAGTCCTTGGGAAGACCTTTGAGGAAATTATCAAGGAGCACATCTGCATGGGCCCAGCAGGGGCGGTAATGCTCAGGGGCAACCAATATGGGTTCATTGTGGGCAGATCCTGCCTGACTAACCTTGTTTCCTTTTATGACCAGGTCACAAAGGCCTTGGATGCAGGTGTTGAGGTGGCTGTCATCTACCTGGACTTCAAGAAGGTCTTTGACATTGTTTCTCACCCCATTCTCATAAACCCCACCCCCCAGGTGACTGTGGCATTGATGACTACACAGTCAGATGGGTGGCAAATTGGCTCGATGGTTGCACCCAGGGAGTGGTGGTGGATGGGTCATTTTCGACCTGGAGGGATGTGGGCAGTGGAGTTCCCCAGGGCTTGGTCATAGGGCCTGCACTGTTCAACATCTTCATCAGTGACTTGGATGTGGGTGTGGAAAGCACACTGTCCAAATTCACTGATGACACAAAGTTGTGGGAAGAAGTGGGCACACTGGAGGGGAGGGACAGAATCCAGCTAGATCTGGACAGGTTATAGAGGTGAGCAGATGAGAATAGGATGGAATTCAACACAGACAAGTGCAAGGTACTGCATCTAGGGAGAAGGAACCAGCAACACACCTATAGGCTGGAGAACACCCTTCTCATCAACACAGTGGCTGAAAGGGATCATGGAATCATTGTTGACTCTAGGATGGACATGAGCTGCCAATGCACAGAAGTGGTCAGTAAGGCTAACTGCACCTTGTCGTGCATCTACAGATGCATCACAAGCAGGTCCAGGGAGGTGATCCTTCCCCTCTTTGTGGTGCTGGTTAGGCCACAGTTGGAGTGCTGTGTCTAGTTGTGGTCAGAGGGCAGCAGGCCAGGCCCTATGAAGATAGACTAACAGGCCTGAATCTATTCAGCCTCCATAAGAGGAGACTGAGAGGGGATCTGGTGGCCATCTATAAACTCAGCTGTAGGGACCAGCAGGGAATAGGTGAGGATTTGTTCCCCCAGGCACCACCTGGGATATCAAGGAATAATGGCTACAGATTGATTGAGAGCAGGTTCAGGCTTGATATCAGGAGGCATTACTTTATGGTTAGGGCTTCCAGGCTCTGGAATGGACTCCCAAGGGAGGTGGTGCTCTTCCCTACCTTGTGGGGGGCAGGGGTCTTGAAGAAGAGGTTGGATAGATATCTAGCTGGGGTATTATGATCCCAGAACTTGTTTCTGCCCAGGGCAGGGGGGCAGACTTGATGATCTGTTCAGGTCCCTTCTGACCCTAGAAACTATGAAACTATGAAGACATATCACCAAATTGGACTATAGGCAGACACAGGAGGAATATCGGCCCACCAACAGTTAGTGTCAACCTAGTGAATGGGCACTTGGGGGGGCTTGATGTGTTCAAGTCAGCAGGCCCACATGATCATCCAAGGGTGCTGAATGAATTGGCCAGTGTCGTAGCAGAACCGCTGGCATGGTTGTTTGAGCACTCATGGTACTCAGGACAGATCCCAGTGGACTGGAAATGGGCCAATATGGTCCCTATTTTCAAAATGGGGCAGAAGAAGGATCCGGGTAACTATAGACCAGTCATTCTCACCTCTGTCCTTGGGAAAAGCTTTGAAAAAATTATTAAGGATTACATTTGTGTGAGTTCATCAGGAAAAAATAATGCTGAAGGGCAACCAGCATGGGTTCATAGCAGGTAGATCCTGCCTGACAAACCTTGTTTCTTTTTA
Organism: Alligator sinensis; assembly: GCF_000455745.1. Lineage (NCBI taxonomy): Eukaryota > Metazoa > Chordata > Crocodylia > Alligatoridae > Alligator > Alligator sinensis. The sequence goes on along the minus strand of NW_005843634.1, from coordinate 3,405 downwards.
TGACCGGGTCACAAACTGCTTAGATGCAGAAGTCGAGGTGGATGTCATACACTTGGATTTTAAAAAAGCCTTTGATACGGTGTCACATTCCAGTCTCATAAAAAAACCTGGGTGGCTGTGACTTAGATGATTACACGGCCAGGTGGGTGGCAAGTTGGCTAATGGGATGCACCCAGAGAGTGGGGGTTGATGGGTTGGTATCGACCTGGAAAGATATGGGCAGTGGTGTCCCCCAAGGCTTGGTCCTTGGACCTGTGCTGTTCACCATCTTCATCAGTGATTTGGACGAGGGCGTGGTGAGCACACTGTCCAAATTCATGCATGACACCAAATTATGGGGCAAAGCAGATGCACTGGAGTACAGAGTGTGGATTCCGGTGGATTTGGACATGCTGGACAAGTGGGCAGGACAAGACGCCCCTCAGTCTGAGAGATGGGTTGGCCCAGGACAGAACAAGTTCTTGCTCCGGCTCCAGTGAATGAAGAAGACTCTGACTCAGACAGTGATAGGTGGTACCCCCCAGAGTTCCATTCCAGCCGACTGCCGACCGCCCCTGGAGGGGGGAGGCTCCAGAACCCCACGACGGCCGAACAGAAGAACCATGACCATTGCAGTCTCCCAGGACTGCAAGCTCTGCTGCCAGACTGTGCACCTCCAGGGTTGAAAGCCCTGATAGCGGGCATGAAAGGAATGCCCCTGAGTCCCCATGGGGCTTGGAACCTGAGTCTGCTCAAGCCCAGCATGAAAGGAGGCCAGTTAAATGCCTAACCTATGATGGCCCTGGCTTGCAAAGCGGGGTGGGTGCCAATCTCTGCCCCCTGGACTCAATAACTGCAGGGGACCAGCCCTTCACTGGGATGGTGAAGGGTTCCTCAGGGGAGAGTGTAGCAGGCTTACCTTTTCAGAGCTTGGGTTGAGTCCCATGCTTGAGATCCTGGTGTTTTGATTGGTGGAGCCAATCAAAGGGGTGGATGAGGATGGAGAGAGCCATAGAACACTGAACCAAGAGTCACCCACAAGAACATCCCAGCCAAGACAGGCGATGAGCACAAGAGATACCCAGGTAAGAGAAAGGGGCCCGGATAGTCCTGGGATTAGGGGGGTGGTGCATACACCTTCAGGAGGCCTTAAATGCCTCTACACTAATGCTCGTAGTATGGGGAAGAGGAACATGCCTGCCTGCTAGCTAACACAAACCCAGACATAGTGGGGCTCACTGAAACTTGGTGGGATCCAATGCATGACTGGGCAGTAAACATCAAGGGCTATAGGCTGTAGAGGAGAGATGGAATGGGGAGGAAAGGCGGGGGTGTGGCACTCTACGATAAAGAGCAATACACATCCTCAGCAAGCAGCACGGGGTCAGAGGAAGGGCAAGTTGAAGTGCTCTGGGTCAGAACACAAGAGGGTTGGGGGGAGAAGGAGTTAACGGTGGGGGTCTACTAGAAACCACCCAACCAGGGGGAAGAGCTGGACGGCAATGCTCAGGTCAGCTCACGGAGACAGTTAAGTTAAGTGACGTGATCATCATGGGTGACCTAAATTATCTGGACATCTGCTGGGAAGAGCAGTCAGCCAGGTCTGACCACTCACGTAGGTTTCTAGCCGAGATACAGGACCTCCATCTAACCCAGGAGGTGCACAGTCCCACCAAGGGAAATGCCTTGTTGGACCTGGTGCTGGCCACAGGTGATGACCTGGTGAGGGGACTGCGGGTTCTCAAGCACCTGGGCTATAGCGATCATTGACTCCTGGAATTCACCATTCAGCGCAGGGTGGCAAAGGCCTGCAGGAAGGCAGCAGCCCTGGACTTCAGGAGGGCAGATTTCTATGAGGTAAGGAGGCTAGTCGGGGAGGCACTGAGGTCCTGGAGTGGGAGTCCAAGAAGAGTTGTCATTCCTTAAGAAGACGATCCTCCAAGCCCAAAGGGTGACAATCCCCATGCGGATCAAAGTGGGCAAGAGTGCTCAAAAGCCTCCATGGCTCACCAAAAGCATCCAGGAATGTCTCAAAGCTAAAAAGGAGGCATACACCCGATGAAAGGGAGGGGCCATCACCAAGGAGGATTATATCTCCATTGCTTGAGATTGTAGGAGGCTGTTAGGAAGGCTAAGGCGGAGATGAAGCTCGGACTACTGACCCAGATCAAAGATAACAAGAAGTCCTTTTTTAAATACATAGGGGGTAAAAAGAAGGTACCGGGTATTATGGGAGCTCTGCAGGACATGCTAAAAATCTGGTGGTCACACCAGACGACAAAGCTAACCCCTTTAACAATTTCTTTGACTCCATTTTTCTGAACAGGGACTGGGTCATCCCCCCAAGCAGGATCCCCAACAGACCCAGGGCAGGTGCAGCCAGGCCCTGGGTCAGTGAGGACCTAGTCAAGGAACTTCTGGAGGGACTGGACATGTTCAAATCAGCAGGTCCAGATGATGTCCACCCCAGAGTGCTGAGGGAATTAGCAGAGGTCATTGCGGGACCCCTGGCACGGCTTAACGAGCACTCATGGTTCTCTGGCCAGTGTCAGAAGACTGGAAGGCCAATGTGGTCATTATTGATTCCAAGATGAACATGGGCCTCCAATGTGAGGATGTGGTCAGGAAGGTTAATCACAGCTTGTCATGCATCCACAGATGCATCACGAGCAGGTCCAAGGAGGACATTCCCCCCCATGCAACACTGGTCAGGCCGCAGTTGGAGTACTGCGTCCAGTTCTGGGAGACATGCTTGAGGAGGGATGTGGACAGCATGGAGAGGGTGCAGAGGAGGGCCACTCGCATGATCAGGGGCCAGCAAGGCAGGCCCTACGAGGAGAGCCTATGGGACCTGAACCTGTTCAGCCTTCACAAGAGAAGGCTGAAAGGGGATCTGGTGGCCATTTTAAAGTGGCCAAGCGGGACCAGCAGGCAACAGGAGAGTCCCTGTTCCCCCAAGCACTACCGGGAGTAATGAGGAATAATGGCCATAAGTTGACTGACAGTAGATTCAGGCTAGATATCAAGAGGCGCTACTTCACAGTCAGGGTGGCTAGGAGCTGGAACCAACTTCCAAGGGAAGTGGTTCTTGCTCTTACCCTGGGGGTATTCAAAAGGAAGCTAGATATTGACCCCAGCATCCTTTCCTGCCATGGTAGGGGGTTGGACTTGATAATCTGCTCAGTTCCCTTCCAAACCTACCAACTATGAAACTAAAAATAGTAGTACTGCAGCATGAGGCCCAGCACCCAGCAGCCAGCAGCAGTGGTGCAGCAGCTGAGAGGAGCTGAGCCCTTGGTGCCCAGAGCGGGGCACAGGGTGAGAAGGAGCCCAGCGGTGCAGGAGAGACCTGGAGAGGTGCTCCAGCAGAGGAGACCCCATCGAGTTGTGTCCTGACTGTTGCCCAAACGGCTAGATTCGTGCCCC
>NW_005843633.1:66140-75051 GCF_000455745.1 Alligator sinensis | reverse complement strand
CCCCCTCTCCAACCTCTAGCCTCTGCAGGTGCAAACCTGACTCTGACTATTTCTCCTGTAAGCATCTGCCTGCACACTTGAAATGACCATGCTCTCTCCTGGGGAAGAACGGGTTGAAGTGGGCAGGGGGGAGAGCAGTCTGCAAACCCTCCAAAAGGTGCTGCATGCAGGATTTTTGTAAAGCAAACATTACATTCCAAAGAAAGCACTGGGGTAGGGAAACACTTTTTGCATCGCACCTCCCATAACAGTACAGCCTACCTGCAAAGAAGCTGTTTTGGAGCTGTGGCAGTAGGCATTAACCCCAACCCTGCACTGCCCTCGGCGACCATATCATATGCATTATAATGTATTTTAAAGACTTAATAAATTGTCTTTAAAGACTTGCTAAAGACTAAAGGCCCTGAGTGGGGTTGTTTAGTCTTTTTTACAAGACATAATCTGGCTGGACCGCACACTAGCTAGCACTTAACAAGTGCTAGCAACTCATCACCCTGCAACTCTTTGTAAAGCTTTTGAGTAATGCCATGACTAAACCTCCCCCAGGCACAGCATCCCCATCACTGAGGTGGGTGTGGTCTCTGAAAACAAACCCAACCATCCCAAAGAAAAAATGACACATCTATTATATAGAACAAAAAGCTTTACTGAAAATGAAAATGAATAGCAAAAATAACAATGTACAAACTGACAACATAAAAATAAAATACAAAATAAATACAAAACGTAATAAAAATAAAAATGTAAAAAAAGGTTATTTTTCAGAATCTTGAAGGAGACAGTCCTCACTGGCCTGTGGGCTCATCCCCAGTGAGTTCTGCCCATGAAAATTTTCTGTGAGGAGGGAGGAAAAAAGAAGAGGAAGAGGAGGGGGGCTTGGCGCACAGTAAAAAAACCCAGACTTTTGCCAAACCACAACACCCCCCCACACACAAACAGGGTCGGTGGGACATATTACCTAAACATCACCCAGGACGCTGCATACCCTGGCTGTCAAGTCTGGCAGGCAGCATCCAGCTGCTGCCCATAGACTTGTGGCTCTGGAATGGAATGTGGTGCAAGTTCAGGTTGCAATATTGCAGGAAGTCATGTAACTACTCACTCCGTCCAAAGTTTCAAACTACTTGCAGAAAACTTACCATTCCGCTAATACTGTCAGAGCCATTGGGAGCCATGGCCACTGCACTGGCAGCTGACGGGGTGTGAAGGGGTTGCAGCAGGTGGAGGGTACCAGGGGGGCCAGGGCTGGAGCACAGGAGGGTACATGGACAGGGGAGAGGACATAGATAATAGGTAGGGGGGAACAATTAAGAGAGGGTAGAAAATTATATTTCTTTCCCCCATTATTTTAAAGTAATAAAAAGGGCAAACAAACAACCAGACATGTCCTGAAACAACCTAACTGTGGAGGAGGGAGGGGTGAGGAGTGCGGAGTGAAAGAGGGTTAAAAAGAACACACAGCACCACCTAATAGCTAGAGGCTGGAACGCAGCTGCCCCTTGTGGCAAAGGGGATTAATTACAAGTCTTTGGAGTTTCTGGCTATTTGCAGGAACAAAATCTACATTTGGAACAGCGTAACATGAAAGCAACACAATTTAAAACATTTCTGAGTAGTGTTAGTTTAAGGTGCTAAATGGACTTTAAAGTGGCAGGAAATCCTGGGTTGTGCAAACACAAATGCAGTTGCATCAATGTAAACAGGAAATTTTGTTTTGTCTACACATGCCTACACACTCTGAGAAGAGTTCAGCCATCCCACAATGCAGCAGTGTTCCTACTGGGCACTATGAGTGCAGCACCCCATGCTTTTTTCTCTGCATTGGTTGTGTTGACAGAGACTCCTAGCTGGAATATATATTTCTGTCCTGAAATTCAAAACCTACCTGGGGGTGGCTTAACAGTAGCTATAGCTAGATGACTAATTGTTTCTCCTTTCCTGATCATGGTCTCTCATAACAGCTGTTTCACCAAAACAGTGAAACTTTCAGCCAATAGAGTACAGTAGAAACAAATTTGCACTTTGGGACTTATAGAGTTTACTACTTTCAAAAATAAATGAAAACTCTTCTTTTTTCCTTAGGTTTACCTTAATATATTTTACACAACTGAAAAAAACACCCAAAAAAGCTACATAGTCTATAACCGCAAGGAGTTCCTGTTATTCTGAATTTCAAAAGTCTGTGCAGAAAAAATAGGTGTAACTTCCTTTTCAAGTATTATCAGAAGCTTGGAATGATAAAAGTGAAGCAGGTATTTATTCAGCTTGAATCTCTGTGGGAAATAGAAAACTGATATCAGTGGTATATTAAAACAGCTGATAAGCTAGTTTAAAAATGAACCTTTTATAGTATCCATATTCACTATATTCACTGCAGTACAATACATAAGAACATTTTCTCACATGAAGTCTTACACTGTTGCTACAACAAAAACAAACAAAAATGTGGGCTGCTTGATACCAACAGACAATCTCAGCGGGTTCTGCTTATAAAACTGTATTGGGGTACTGTCAGGTTGTAGGTTACTTCCTTCCCTTACTTCCCTGCCTCATTTCACTTCTTCCTCTGGATTCTACGCTCTGCTTTTGTGAGTTCTGAATTAGACTTTTTTTTTTGTTCTCTTCATTACCATGCAGACAATATTCAGCTGTTCTCAAGGAAGTCCTGGGATCTATGCTCTTTTCCCAGGCTTTCTTCTTTTCCATTAAGGGAAGAAAAACAACGAGGAGACTGTTTGGTGCTGTCTGGCTTAGCCATCGTCTGATGGTGATGTAATGGACAAGGGCCACAGTGACTGGCTGCAGCCAAACTGGTCATGTTCTGTCCACACATGGAATAGCAATCGGCTTACAACTAAATCACATCTGAACCCAAGCTGTCCTCACAAAGACAGCTAAAGGAAAAGCATTCACCGGCTAACAAAGCATCAGTGAAGCATGAAACTAAGGGGAATCTTGCTCTCAGCAAAGAAATTGTTTCCAGCTTTTATACTAATATCTACTTGGAGATTGTATGGATCCTGCAGTACGTTCAGGATAGGATTCCTGAGTTTACTGTTTGAAAGAAATAGCCTTTTTTTATTGGGGGTGATGTGGGAAGAAAGCCTAAATGGGTAAGAAAAAACTAAGCTACAACTGTGTTTATTGTAACATAGAAAACCAAATCTCATCTGGCATAAATCAGTGTAGCTTGACTGACTTCAGTAGTGGTATTTAGTGAAGTAGTATTTACTCATTTCACCTCACAAATGAGCCCCACACTGTCTGATTGCCAAGGATTCTACTTAACTCCTAAACTGTTAAATAAATCCACACAATTAACAATTTAGATGTTCACCTAGACAGGACTTCCAAGATTTTTCAAATATAATTTCTAACTTTTTAAGACTCTAAAAGAAGTTTCTAGCTAGAAGTACAATACTAAAAAACGCACCCTTAGCTAAATGATTGTTATACAGTCTGTGTTTTAACAATTGGCTTATAGCCCTTTTTAATGACCGTTTTTGAACTGTAACTTTGTTTTAAAGATAAATATAATGATTTACAAGATACCAAAGCGCAAATATTCTTTCTTCTGATACCATTTCTCCACTAAGCTGGTGACTTTTCATAATGGGATTTTAGTTATAGTTTTGAAAGTTATTTACATTTTCATAAATGGAGGTAAAAATTGAGCATGGAAAGACATTTTTCTATGTCTATATAGAATTTTGATAGAGGTTCCAGGGGGAAAGGCCTTATTAAACAATGAAATCCCCTCAAAGCAAAAGATAGTAAGTACAAATGTTTTGACCATTCTCTCGGGAGTTGTACTGATTAAATACTTCACCTCTGCCTCCCAGAATTTTAAAAACTGGCTTCATTTGTGATGCATCTAAAGTTAAATGCTTACGGATCAAAATAGTCATAATTGCAGCTCCGGAACAGGCCTGTTGGACATGACATATCAACTGAAACTCTGCAGTTCATTTCTATAGAGGCAAGAGACTGAGACCATCAAATTTCCATTTCCATAAAAGGTTATCAGACCTTAATCCAAAGAAGGGGACTTGCACAGAATATTATTTGTGACACTTTGCTCCTTAATGCTGGAATTTTAGCTTCTACATTATCAGGTATGGTTAATATTTGCATACTACTTTATTAACAAAAAGCATCACTTTTGTCATGAAAAATAGATATTTGGCAAAATGCAGTTTAATCCGTTTAGGTTTCTGTGTCACAAATATGCCCATATTGAAGCTTATTGTATTTAAACATAATCACATTAAAAGACAGAAATTAATTAATGAATTGCTCATTAGAGCAGAATAATAGCTAGGTACAAGCATTTAAAAAGCCCAAGGTGGAATCGATCTAAGTTGCGTGGTTTTCTTGAAGTGGTGTAGTTTAAATCAGTAAGCGAACAGAACGCACATTAACCCTTTGGTGGTGGGGAGGCACAAATCTCAGACCAGTTTCTGCCATTTTTAAACCAGTCTGTATGTGCCAAACTTCTGTTCTGTTACAGGTATAGACTGGTTTCCAACCACTTATACCAGTAAAAGTGTAATGTCTGTAGCTGGCCAATAAGTATCCATCTACCTGGCCTGGATTTTTTCATTCCAGTTAAAAAGTTAATAAAAATATAAATAGCCAGTAAAATAAAGGCAGAGCATACTACGGAGAATCATAATTATAGCCTCTACCACAAATACTAATAAAAACAACTTTCCAAAAAGTCCTCAGAGTTCTTTGTCAGACCCAAGGTAGATTTCTGAAATTCTCTGTCTCCCATTGCTCGGGTAAAGCTCATTGCTTACATTTCAATGGCACTAATTTGGATTCCAAAATATAAAGAAATAAGAATGTTTCCATTGCGGGTGTCAGGAGGAACCTCTTGATCCCCTGCCACTTACCATAAGGTATCTTACTTTCAGAATTTAGCATTTAGAGGCTGGGTTGGGGGGGTTTTTTTATGATCAAGACAGAACCACAGACTTTCTATTCACATACATATAAAACATTTTTGGGGTCAGAATTTACTCAAGTAAATAATAGGTCTTCTTCCTTGTCTATAAACAGTAACTCTCTCCTGAATGGTTGCCCTTACCACAGTTCCTCCTCCTTATGTCTCTCCAACCTAAACATCCATAACACCACAATCCTCTCTTGTATGAGTTAGCAGAGTTTAGATGATCTTCAGTTTCTGTCAGCAGTAGGTTAAATCAGGATCCGTGCAGCGCTAGTATCTGGGTCAGGGATTTGGAGAGTGGCTATACAGATGTAAGAGCAAAACATTGGCCTCTAATATAGGACTAGCAGCTCACCCTGTTTGACCACGTTACTAAGCTAATAGATCTATAGTCACACTATTTCTGAGTGCAGGAACGATATCCATGAAGGGGTAAAGAGAGACAGTTCAGTAGAAGAATCCATTTAGGGAGCTCAAAGTTTCTTGAAGGTCCTGTAATTTTAGTGGATAAGGACCCCATGTATTCTTAAATTGCACACATCACCTCTTGGTCCAAGGGAGGTTCTTTATTTAAAAAAAATGCCCTTTTTAGGCTTCATTGTCAAAGGATTCAATATGCTCAAAACATTGGATAAACATTATGTCTGGTAGATTTCTATCTGGAGCAAACTAAAAGCCCAGACACATCCTTTGGGGTTCATCCATCTTTATATAAGCACATCATACATAAACACAGACATACATCTCCAACACCTCTACACATGCTCTCTCACATCTCTCAATACCCTGATATGGCTTAACATGGAAAACAGGCTGGGAAGATTTCCAAAACAAGGATAGTAGCAACAACAGCAATAACAAGCTTGAAGTTAGAGCTGGTTGGAAAAGGGAAAACATTTCCCACAAAAAGAGAGAAAAGGAGAACAAAAAAAGCTTGCTAATTAACTTTTCTTCCCATCTACAGACCCTTTTTTGTTATATTTTACTGCCTGTCATCCCAGACCTGTCCCCTTTTCTTTCCAAGGCACCTTCAAATTTATGGCTGAATGTGCTAACATTCAGATCACTGCAGCTGGCAACCAAAGGTTACAAGTAACTTGAGTGTCTACTTGGAGCCCTTTGCTTTTAAGGGTCCTATGCAGGCTTGGCAAAGATGTGACTGACCTGATTTTACCTCATTGACTGCAAGGCAGAAGGGAAAACAATTCAGCTTGTAACCTTCCCCTTCAGCAGTGAGGTCTGAAAACTCACTCCCCATGCTAAACTTCATCTCGGTAGAGTTTGAAGCTTTGCCCTTGCTTTGGGCACTACCCATTACAAAGCATCCTTTGCTGCACCATCACCACAGCCCAAAATGTACTTTGTGCAGGTTACTGTATTTGCCTTCTCTGCCTTCCCCCAGTAAACTGCACTTCAGACCATCACTCCAATAATTGATTTTAATGAACCTTTAGATACAGGTGAAAAAGTCATGACATTTAAGCACCAAATAAACTAAAAGGACTGAAGAAAAGAAAAAGAGTGCATGAAATGAGCAGTAAATATCTACTGAAAAGAACACAGTAGGACCTGTAAGACTGCCAGGTGTCTTTTTCTAAGTATATTCTTTAGGTATAAAGCAGTTGCAACAAAATTTCGCACAGAGAAAAAGCACATTTTTTTGTTCCCCATAATGGCTAAATAGTGGCCAAAAGCAACAAGGATGCAAATCTTGTGGTTCTATTAACATAACAAAGATCTAAACAGCATATACAACTGCACCTGAAGCCTCTCTTCTGCTCATAAAGTGTTTAAACAATGTAAAAAATGTACAGCCACATATTCCTTCAGAGAGAACACAGACATTATGTTGTGTTTTGTTCCATTTTGTTTTGTTCAGTAAAAACAGAGAAATGCTTTTTTTTCAGTTTGCTTTTTAGAAAGTTGGCTTCTTTTTCCATTTTATATACACAAAAATGGAAATCACTAGCTCCTGAGGAGAAATGTTCATACTTTAGAAAGGGCAGCATTAAGATGCTTTTCATTCTGACTTGAGATTTTTGGTTTCAAACGTGTTTTGTCTGTATGGATCTATGCTCTCACATGGAGCTAACGTGCAAGAAAAAATAGTTCTTTAAAGAAGAACTATTTTAGAAGGGATGATCAATCATTCCAGTATGTGACTGGTTTGTAAAGAGAGCAAAGGAGAGGTCATGCACAAAACAGGTTGTATTTCACGACTTGTAACAAATTGAGAGGGGGCTGTGGGAAAGCAGAGTTACATTTATGCAGAACCTGAACTTAGTGATCTGGAGCAAATAAGTGCTCCCTATGCCTGCAGCGTATGCTTGCTGAGACCTACCACCTACAAAATAAATCCTATAATGAAAGCTGATTACCTCACAACATACCCCTAAGGGACTGATCCCTCTAAGAGCTCTTCCTTACAAAAGTACCATGGGGTTACTCTAGTTCAGGCAGCCTCATTAAAAGCAATGCTAAACATGTAGAGAATGAATGGAGATTTTTTTTAAAAGCACAGTAGATGGCTATTACACATAATCCATTTGTTACTATGCTTTTAGCAAACAAAGGGCTGTTCATAGAATTGATTTCTGCCAACAATGGCAGAATCTATTTATACAATATTGTGCAATTTGTGATAAAATGAATGGGCTGCCCTCTTCATAATCCCTAAATCCAGCAGAATTTACTGGGAAGAGAGTAAGAGTAAAAAGTTAGATGGGCAGTAGAATTTGTCAGGACTGGTGTCATACATCTGGCAGCTGTCTTTTTTCAAAGGTTTAAAGTGAGGTTCTCATGATTGTGTACATGGTTCTCCATATAACTTCAAAAGTTCTGGCATTCTTTAGAGTTGTTGAAGTGTATTGTATTATTCCCCTATTTAAATCAGTCGGCTAAATTAGCTTATAATAATTGTCTGTGCATGTAATAGTCTTTAGATAATGGATTTTAAAATAGTCTAAAACAAAAACATTATGAAAACATTGTTTAGCTGGGGGTGGGGGTGTAGCAAAACTTCCAGTTTGTTTGTTTGTTTGTTTTTCTTTTGAAATGCATCCCCCCCCTCCCCCAGCCATTTCTGACTCCCCTTCTCTATTCCCTATAGATAAGTATAAGTAAGCTAAGATGTAGGATAAGCTTTAACATTTTATTTCAGGTAGTAAGTTTTATTTCTCTCCCCCCTGCAAATATTTCTCTCCTCTCTGCCCTGCTATTTTGATATAGATATCTACTGTTTTATAAGTGATAATTATTATGTTTGTATTGATTCTTTTACTGCTTTTATATTGTGTGATTACTGTTTTAGGCCTATATATATAAGTTAGCATAAGTCATTTCAAGTTTCCATCTTGTAATGTCAACCCTCCATCCTATCCCCATGCCCAGTTGTGTAACCCATGACTCATACCTACCCCTCCTATGTAACTTGGCTCCTGAATGAATGGGGATGAATGAGGGTGCTTGAGAGACAATGGCAGTAGGTCTAAAAATAGCTCCCTCTGAATGACCGAACTATCAACACCAGTACCTAGACCAACGATCCAGCCCTTGGAACCACCCTCAGCATTCAAGAAACAAAAGATGAGGCAACCCACCATTGTGCCAGGCTGCACATGCTCAGTAAGAACACCTGGAGCCCTCTGGGAGAGGACTGACATTGCCTGAACAGGCCCTCCCCATAGAAGATCAGAGGTAGTCTGCCCCATAAAAAGTGGTAGTGAAGACTGACTCCTTGGGATGCCCTCTCCATCTGGACCAGCACCATGCCATGCCACCTATCCACCCAGAGGCCCTGCCGGCAACCCCACTCTGGACAACACCTACTGGACAAAGACCCCTTTCCAGTCTGGATAGGTAGCTATCACCCCTGACCCCCTCTTCAACCAAGGACTCAGACTCTGCTTCTCTTCCCTACCTGAACTCCAACCCTTTCTCCTGCTGCCATTGTGTGGG
>NW_005843633.1:43354-66118 GCF_000455745.1 Alligator sinensis | reverse complement strand
GTGTGTGTGTGTGTGTGTGTGTGTGTGTGTGTGTGTGTGTGTGTGTGTGTGTGTGTGTGTACACCAATAACTTCATGGGGGAGTGTAGCGTGTTGTCTGTTTAACAAACCTGTTATTTTGAAACCCAGAGTTGGGTTTTTGTCTGTTTCCTGACTGTTTCCTCCTTGCTACCATTTATCTGCCCCCTCCAATCTCTAAGCTGCCAGCCTCAGTTTCCAGCTCCAAGCTCCCAGGTTTCTGCCTCTCTCTCTTTCCTGGCTGTCTCCTCTTTGCCACCACTTAGCTGCCCTCTGCCCCAATATCTCAGCTGTCTGCCTCAGTTTCCAGCCCAAATCTACCTGAAGTAAACCCAAGCCTCAGTTCCTCAGCCAGCTTCTCTATAGTCCACTGGTTCTAATCCCAGTTCTGGCAACTTTCACTCCCTACACTTTAACTCTCTCTCTCACCTGAACCTTCCCCAAGTATCCCAGGTACCCCAAGCACACACATACACACTGTACCATTCAAGTTAGGAACTTATCTGTGGTGTATGTGTAGGTGGGTTGTATGTGTGTGAACTAGTAAGTGCGTGTGTGTGTATATATATATATATGTCATTGTGTGCATGATATATGAATTAGTGATCTGTGTATGTGTACTGAGTGCGCAGGTATGGACAATTGATTATTGTCTAACTTTTGGGGTGTATAGTGTATGTGCTTGAATTGGTGATAGGTATGCATGTGCGTAGGCTGGTTTGGATGTGTATGTGCCTGAGTTGGTAGTGTGTGTGTGTGTGTGTGTGTGTGTGTATGCACCTAATTGATTTATGTGTTTGTATATGTGCAATTGTGTCACACCCTACTGTCTAACAGCGCAATATTGAGATCCTGAGAGTTGGCCTGACCCCACAGGGGAAATAGGGGGAGGTTTTGTCTAAAGCTCAACCCCTCCACCTCAATTACAGGTACAGGAGAGCATAGCAGAGCACATCATAGTATAGCATAGCATAACATAGAAACACAAGGAGTTACACAGTCAAGGTGCTAGTTTATTTCAGCAGTGAAAATAAAGATAATAAAATAACTGTGTCTTGTCATTTCATGTGGCACATGACATTTTGTTTAGTGTTTGACATCCTCCCTTGCTTCAATAAGAAATGCCTGGGCCCCTGTGCAATATTTAACCTGTACACTGTTCCATCTGTAGAGCCATGATTTCAAATGTGCAGGAGCAGACCCTCAGTGCTTTGCTCTCCTGGAAATGCACCAATTTATATCAGTTGAGGAACTGACATGCAGTTGGTTTCTGTAATGATTATATGTTTGCTATTTGAATGGTTTTCCTGGAAAGTTGTGTTTTTAAGAGTACATGTGGGTGGAGTTTATTTTGTTTATCTGTGAACAAAATATAACAGTATATGCAGCTGAGTTCCAAGAAAACCCTATCCATAAGTAATGTTGTAGCATAAAAAGATAAATGTAAACTCTTTTTTTTTTTTTTTTTAACCTGACTGTAGAAAAATGTCTGGGGCTCAATCTCCAGGCTGAACACAAAACAAGAGTTAAAGCTGGATACCCTCAGGGTCTGTACTGTCACTTTATGTTGAAGTGGGTATTTTTCACTGAAAAAATATTTTTCAGCTGAGGTCACCTAAGCAAAGAGAATTCAGAGACACTGTATTTTACCACTATATCTGAATATTTCATCTGTAGCAACACAGTAAACTAAATGAGGCACAAAAGTCGTGAATTCCCAAAAAACTGATCCAACTCACCCCCAGCTCAGAGAAAAAGGACAAGACCTTCCCTTTCCTATTGCCAGGCATCTTGGGGGAGGAACAAAACATAAAGAGAAATAGAATGCATTAGGGGCTTCAAATGGAGATGGAAGCATTTGCAACCAAATTCATGCATTGTGATGAGCAAAATATTTAGTTTGGGCTCACTAGAAAACTAGCTGAAATATATTACCATGTGTAATGGCATCAAGACAGCATTAAAGCAGATGTGCAGATTTCTGTGGGAAAACAGCGCTCTTGAAGCATTTAGAAACAACAACATTTAAAAAAAAATACACACACACACACACACACACACACATATATATATATAGTAAAAGCTGTGTTATCCGGAATTTAACTAACCAGATACTTTATTAACCAGAATTTCAGCAGTGGGACACATATGGCATCTCATGGACTTGTTCCATCCCAAGTGCAACACTTTGCACTTGTCCTTACTGAACCTCATGGCTAAGAACAGAAGTTACACATAAACCAGTTTAAGTGTTCAGAAACGGGCTTAAACCTGTAACAGAATATAAGTTCAGTTCACACAAGCCAGTTTCAAAATGGCTGAAACCAGTTTAAGATAAACCTGGTTGAATGTAGTATCAGACTTAACTGATTTAGTTCAAACTGGCTTATGAAACTTCTGGTTCAAGTTAAATTAGAGGCTTGCAGCATTCCAGCATTTTGCATCCTTGAGCTGGGCTGTGCTGTCTGCTCCAGACAGCAGGGTTGGTCCTGCCCATCTACTCCCTAGCTGAAGCAGTGGGGCTGGCTCACTGGCCTCACTGGCTGGCTCACTGGCCCTCACAGGCATACCCTGGTTGGGGTTTGGGGCCAGGGAGAAGGTTAAACTTCCCTTCCCCCAAGTATGGAGCTGCCTTGCTTACTTAGTGCTGGCTTTGACTGTGGACTACAAATCCCAGAGACACTTGGAAGCAGGAGGCGGAAGTGATGAGCAACCCTGCAGAGTCCTGCTGATTTAATTCTGGACTGCAAATCCCAGAGACCTCTGGGCAGCAGGAAGAGGAAGTGAGCACACAGACCATGCTGGCTACATGCCAGAGCCATGTTCTAGTGCCCCCTGGCTTCTGACTTGAGCCACAGAAATGTGGCTGCATTTGCTGAATCAAAAGTGAATATCTGTTCATTTCTTTATTGATTTAACCTTTGCAGTTTAGACTAATCTGCAAGGACTGAATCAAGTCAGCCTCAGGCTTTTTGACAGTCTGCACTTAGCCCATGAGATTTCTTTTGGTCCAATCCTTCAAATGTTGAAGTGTCCCTGAATCCTAGTCCTACCCTTCAGCATATTTACTACTCCCCACAATTTAGTATAAGCTGAAAACTTGCTGAGGGTGCACCCCCTCCCATCTTTGAGGTCACTGATAAAGATATTGAACAAAACCGGACCCAGGACTGACCCCTGGGGCACTCTACTTGATATCAGCTGCCAACTAAACATCAAGCCATTGATCAACACCCTTTGAGCCTGATGATCCAGCTAGTTTTCTATCCACCTTATAGTCCATTCATCCAACCTGTACTTCCTTAGCTTGCTTGGAAAAATGTTGTGGGAGACCGTATCAAAAGCCTTGCTAAACTCAAGTCCACTGCTCTTCCTGCATCCACAGAGCAAATCATCTCATCATAGAAGACAATCAGGTTGACCAGGCATGACTTGCCTTTGGTGAATCCATGCTGACTGTTCCTAATCACCATCTTCTCCTCCAAGTGCTTGGAAATGGATTTCTTTGAGAAATCCACACATGACCCTTCAGCAAGCTGACAGGGCTGAAAGCAAACTTGTCTTCCCTGAAGAAACAAGGCTTATGTATGTTAATGTGTTTTCATTTAAGCACCAGTGATTGGTTTTGTATATCATGATAAAAGTGGCAAATATAAATTAATATAAATGTATTAATATAAATATAAAATAAAAATAACCATCAAGGGCTCATATCTGGTTATGAGTAAATGGAGGCCAGCCTATTTCCACAATGAATTCATGCTGGACTTGTCTAAGTACAGAGGTCCACCTTTAGTAGCCAGGTTGTAAGATATGACCTACATATCTTTTTTTTCATATAAAGTATTTATTGTCTGTGAAGTAAATTATGCAAATCAGGGTATCAGGAAAGCTAAAATCGAAAAGGCATTAGACTTTCCCCATTACTTCAGACATTCCCTATATTTTATACTTTAAAAAATGAATTTAAACTTCCTGTCTGTTCCTCCTCAGCCACTGGGTATGTTTGAGAACAAAGACCCCAAGGGTGTGTAGTCTTATTGTAGTCTAAAGTCAACTGATGCCTAAAGTCAATAAAACTGCTTAAATGCTTTCCAGGAAAGTTTAACTCTTCCTGTAGTATGGACATGGACGAGTATTCGTTATTATTATTGGAACTGATCCAGTGAAAAAACCAACAAGTAATATCTTAAATGTGGCAGAGCTGGATGAAAATGGAAAGTCTTTTATGAAGCTAGAAAAAATGGTGAAAGCTATGGTACAGTTCAGCTAAATTTAAAAGTAGACTGGTAGCGACCATTCAAACAAATAGATGCTCAAATTATGGGATTTGTGTTTTTGGAAAGAGCAGCAAAAGAGTCTTAGAGCTTATGTTCACAGCCTGGTGGAACACTGCCCGAATGCATGCCCTAAAAAGCACATTAAATGTGACCGCCCAGTCAGAAAAAAACTCCTTCTCCAACTTCTGTTTCCAGGATTTAAGAGAAAAGGAGACAAAAACTTCTGTGTTCTAACAGTTGGAACCTATGAATTCCAAAAGCTTTATTCTGCAATGTATAATCTGAGTAATACTGCCAGTTTTCCACAGGGATTGCATTGAGGAGAGTGTTCAACACATGCAAATATTTAGCAACAATTTTCAGCTGAAAGCTAAAAGTTCCCAGAAACACATAGGGAAAATATAAGTGATTAATGGGTCCTCGACAGAACAAAAAACTACTTAGGCCTGTCACTAGATAGTTGCTATGGTTTCTTGACACCTCTTGGCAGCAATTTGCTAGTTTAGCAGGGGGGGAAAAGAGACCAAAAATACTATAGAAAGCTCCTCCATGGAACACAAGCAATTGTTCAAGCACAATCCTGTGCCTGTCTGAAATATCAAGCTTTGAATTAATACTTTCAATTAATTTCTTAAAACAAAGCATAGACTTTGTTAAGAACAGACAAGCAACTTGAAACGTATCTTGTTAGAGAGCCACAAAATCTGTTGGAAACGGAAAGTTAAAAAAAACAACATTCTTTTTCTGTGAGAACGGGTTAACAAACTCTTTGCAGCTCATCGTTTATTCAGATGACGTTAGGTGAAATGCATTCTAGACCACAGTGGATCACAGGGCTAACACATTCTCATAACGGCAAGATCTTTTTCCTTGAAGTTTTAAAGTTCCAACGGATAGAAAAACATTTTAAATGGATAACTTTTGTGGATATGAAGCATTTTAGTGTGCAAGGGAAGGCACTTCAGAAATTGTTTAATGAAGTAATAGGCCAGAGATTAAATTTTCAGAAGTCCCTGAGGATGAGAAGCCCCTCCTTTGCTTCCTTTACACTGTGTGAAGGGACCAGAGTGGCACAAAAGGGCTCTAAAATCCCAGATCAGCAGAAAAGAGGATTCCTTCTAAATGGAAATTGAGGTAGATTACTATATGCTATCCTCCACACTCCTTTACATAGGGGTCATATAAGAACAGGACACAGGGTGGAAAGATTATCCTAGGCCTCCTCTACACATTACATATATCACACAATTTGGGAGTTAATTGCATAATTAATTTAGACTGGCTGCAAATTAACTAGCACTTTTAAAAGGTCCATCCAGCTAGAAGATTAGAGCTGCAAAACGTGTACTAATTTTATGGCTGGTTTCTATCCAGCTTTAATTTGCATGTGTAGCATAGCTATGCCCCTGCAGCTAGGATCCCTGTCAGCCAGCAGGGCTCCCAGGTATGGAGGTATACTAGGCACTATAGCAGTTCGGGGGTCCCACAGCTGAGGGTAATCCCAGCTATGGCAGTGTCCCACAGGCTGTCACAGCTGGGAACACTGTCAGCTGCCAAGACTCCCATCCGTGACAGCATGTAGTACACAGACATAGATGGGAGGCCAAGCAGCTGAGAAGTCTTCCATTTGCGCACTGGGAGCCAGTGCAGGGAGAATCCGGGATCATGATCATGGGCTCCCCCTACACTGGCAATAAGGTGTGACAGGATCTGATGCTGGATCCCACAGTCACACCTCCTGCCATGTGTGTGTGGCATGGCAGGAGGTGTAATTGTGTGGATTGCACATTAGATCCTGTTATGCCTTTACCTGAACATCTAGAGGAGACTCTAAAGTGGGGTCTCTTCACATAATGCTATATTCTGGAAAGAGCTGCTACATATAAGGTAGCTCAGAAAACATTGCCATCACCCAAAAAGCCTTCTCTCTTCTCCCAAGTGTGGCTAAATTGCTTTGGAGCAGCCCAGAATCAGGAAAGTGTAAGGGCTGTACATCCACAAGAATCTTTCCCTTAAGGACACAGATCCTATTGACTGGCAATTGGACTCAGCTCCTAAATTACTTGGGGGCTTTTGAAAATCCCAAGCCTGATTCTCAGCTAGGTGAATTTGGCATAGCAGTTTGAAACAGCTTAGCATCTGGCCCATAAGCAGAGGTGACACAAAAGTTATAGGGTCCAACAAAATTTATGCTGAGTACAATGTATACTTACATAGGGCAGACCTAATGACAGATTTTACTGTGTTTCAATAAACCTGGATTGGAATTTTTCGGTGCGGGGTGGGCAGAGGACGGGGATATCATTGGATTTTTTAGCTGAAAATTGCCAACTTTTGAAAAAGACAAGTTTCTCAGGTGGAAGCCTGCATTTCTGGTCATAGCAAGAGTGAGTGAGCAACACACACACACACACCTGTACACACACGCTAACAGCCTGTTGCTAAGAGGAGTGAGGTCTTTGCTCACCCAGTCTCTGCTCCTCTACATTGCAGATCAGAGCCCTGCCCATCATGCCATTGGTTCTTTTGGAGCAGGTCTATTCTGGAATTTGCAAAGCAAGTCCTGGTTTTATCCAATGAAGAGCAAGAAGACATTTTTTATTTTGAAATTTTTGCACAACAGAAAAAAAATGACTTCAGACTAAAGGAAGCTAATTGCTTCTGTCTGCTCATGGATGGCACTATGCTTACCTAAATGAAATTGACTGCAATCAACCTACCCAGGAAACCTGCTCAGGTATCTTCTTCCTGACCAGGTGCGAACAAATGAATATCAAACCCAAGAGACTCCAGGTGACTAATCCACTCCATTCTGCATACCACAAAGCTTATTCGGACAAGATGTGCTCTGTTCTCTCACCAAAATTGAGGAACTCCCTTGTCAATGTCCTATCTAGCAAACAGGCAGAGATCAGTGCTAGGCTGACAGACAGAATAGAGCCACCCAGACAGCCACACACAAGGAGATATCTACATCCAGCCATCTATCACAAGCAGCTTCACTCCTTGAAGAAGGAAGCAAAACTTTCCAAACTTGTACGCTGTAGCAACAATCCTACTATCAATAGTATTATCATCAATCTATCCAACCACTCTCCGCCCAGCTGAGATATCTGTACTAACCGGTGGACTTTCTTTCTGCTCTCCTACACAACTCATTATGGTGTGGCTCTGTAGAGACTGAGGCTTTTTTTTCTGTTGCCTAAGACTGAGGGAATATTTCCATGACAAAGGAGCTATGCAATGATCAACCTGACACAGACCAGACATATGCATAGCACAAGAAGGATAGCTCCTGCACTCCATGTAAGGGCCATAGCCCCACTCTGGGCCTATATGCAAACTGTTTCCACCTCTGTGCCCAATTTAAGATTGCAAAAAAAAACCCCAGCATTTAAATTACAACCTCAGTCCTGAAGAACAGAGAGCCATGCTCAGCCTTAAAACAACCCAGAAATTCATACAACACGCTGATGAAGAGGAGAGGGGGGGAAGGGGTGCCAGACAGTGTTGTCATGGGTAAAATAGTGTGCATATAGGAAACCAAGAGAAAACTTTCTGACACAGGGTTTTACAGATTCCTGGCGGAGGACCCCATGGCACAAATCCAGGAGTAACTGGATAAACTCTTACAGGATCTACCTTAGGAGACTCAGGAGAGGATTACTGCTTCCACCTCTCAGGACCCCAGTCCAGGCAACTCTTATTTATTACCCAAGATCCACAAATCTGGCAACCAAAGATGCCCCATTGTCTATGGCATTGGCAACATTACAAAGGGTTTTTCTGGCTAAGTTGACTCTATCCTGTTCGTATATGCCGCTGGAGCTGCCAGCTATTTGAGATACACCACAGTGTTCTTAAAGAAACAGATATCTATTGACAAGCTTCCAGTTAACACCATATTAAGCTGCCACAGATGTTGCATCTCTGTACACCAACATCCCCTATGAAAATGGAGTACAAGCAGTAAAGAACATTATACCTGGTGAAAAAAAATGCTTCTTTTTCTATTACACTTTCCCATTTTGTCCTTGCATACAACTGTTTCAGGTGTGGGGACTCCCTATACCTACAAAAAAATGACACTGCTATGGACACATATATGACCTCCCAATATGCCAACATATTTATGACAAACCTTGAAGTAAGGCCATTTCCTCCACAGCAGTCCTTTTATCCTTCTTATCTACCTAAGGTACATCAATGACCTTCATTGTAAGGACACGTGGGAAGAAATCTTTAGAAAAAATTCACCAGGACTTTAGCAACTTCCATCCCTCCAACAAACTGACTCTGGAATACTCTACCCAGCAAATTCATTTCCTAGGTACTACAATGAAGGTTTGTAGTGGCCACATTGCCATCACATTGTATTGGAAACTAACCAATCATCACAGCTACCTTCATGCCACCAGTGGTATGATTCTTTTTAATCATACCACTAGATCCACTGTCTACAGCTAAGTTCTATGTTACAACTGGATCTGCTCTGATCCCACCAACTGGGATGCACACCTGTAAAACTGTAGCCACTCAAATCATCAAAGCCAGACTCAAAAGTTGTTCTGACCTGCTATAAAATCAACCCTGGGACAAGAACAACAGAGTACCTCTGGTTGTCATCTACAGCCCCCAGCTTGAACACCTGAGTCACATCATTAATGACCTCCAAACTCCTTCTGCAAAAGGATGACCATGACCATCTCAAGGTAAGGTAGTCACGGTGGGGATGAACTTGTCCTGGCTTACAATCAGTCCCCCAACCTCAAACAGCAGCTCTCAAGCAAAAGGCTACCTAACTCCCAGTCTCACTGAGATGCCAGGCCTTGTGTTCTATCCCCCAACATCAATACAGAGCACATCACCAGTGGACCAAATAATACAGCTTATGACATCCAAGGTTCATTCACTTGCAACTCTACCAATGTCAGATAAGCCATCATCTGCTCGCAGTGCCCCTCTGCTGGCTACATCGGACAGATGGAGTAATCCCTATGTGAAAGTATGAATGAATATCAATCCAATATCAGCTTCAGAAAGAAATGCAGGCTGGTGGCAGAACATTTTAACCTCCGTGGACACTCCGTCACTAAACTGAAGGTGGCTGTGTTTAGGCAGAAAACTTTTTAAAAATTATTTGAACAGGAAATTGTGGGACAAGAAACCATCTGCAGACAGGACTGTGTTAAGTATGGTTTAAATGGGGACTATGAATTCTTATCTCATTACCTGGATTAGCTTTTGTGACTCCTTTGTTCCCATGGGCTTGTTGCTTACTTGTACACCATCTCTCAATGGAGAATGTCATCTCAATGACAATATACCATGAGTCTCATGCAGTGATGCAGGACTCAAAGAACAAATGTTCTTATTAACAAGACTCTGGAATCTCAAATGATTTTAAGCAGTTTTAAATCGGAAAATTTAACATACAATGTGTAAAAAAGTTCCGGTTTCCACAGATTTCTAATACAGAAGTGATTCAGTTTGACCAGTTATCATCACTGCTTTCAGAACATATGTACATTGGACCCTCTTTCCAGCTGGAATTGCTGTACCAAAAGGCAGAAAATAGGGCAGGGCCACAACTCAGTAACATGCCACACCTCAATTTATTATATAACAGTTATGCATCACAAAAGTTTCAGCTTGGCAGTGGATTTGTCATTTTTATTGCATAATACGTTTTTTGAATGTCTGGGTTAGCTGCTACCTACCCTTGGAGGCACATACATTGAGAATCAATGCAGTTTGTCCCCTCATGAAAAATCCTAAAGGGATGCTGGATTCTCTCTTCAAAATTGAGGAAGAATTGGACTTGACAGCAAAAACCTAGGCTGATGTTTAAGATCTCATTGAATGGATGCAATCCTTTGAGTTCATCCTTCTGACTGCAGTGTGGTACAAGATATTGCAGTCCATCAATACCCGAAGCAAGCTTGCCCAAGGATCCAAGCTTACCATGGAAGAAGGGGTGCAACATGTCAAGAGCCTCCTGGAAGAAATTCAACAGTTGAATGATTCCTGGCCAAGTCTTCTCATGGAAGCGAAGTTCATCACGGGGGGGCTAGGTATCACCATTGAATTCAAGAGAACACACAGAAGAATCCAAAGAATGAAGCATTTCCATGATAAGCCAGTCAATAGAGAACATACAATCTCTTCCCCTGAAGATAAATTCAGGGCTGAAGTGTTCATCACAGCCATGGATATGCTCCTCTCAGATCTCTGAAGCCTAGTTGAGACCATGGGGAAACTCTCAAGCTTTGTTCTCACCCATACTTGACCCACCTGTTGCAGAGGATGAAGAAATTGCGAAGTTTGGCGTCTCTGTCCGCCGCATACCCACGAGATGTGAACAAGGATGAGTTGTGAGAAGAACTTTGCCTGTTTTACAAAATCAGGAAAGACTCAAATTTGTGCGCCTCTGGAGGAGCCATGGGCACTGCACTTGAGCTTCTCAACTGGATTTATGGCAAAGGTGTAGAATCTGTTCCCTCAGATATGGATTTGCTTGAGAATGCTTATTGCCTTGCCAGTCTCTGTTGTATCCAGGGAATGCACTTTTAGTAAGTTTAAGATTATTTAGAACTACCTGCGTTCAGTGACTGGGGAGGATAGGCTGAACCATTTGATCATGCTCTCAGTGGAGAACGCACTTGCAAAGCAAATAAATTATGATGACGTAATTGATGACTTTGCATCCATGAAGGCGTGAAAGAAATACTTCACTTAAACTTTCCTCTTCTTATTTTGTTCTTAAGTCCCTAACTTTGTAGCATAAATTTAATAAATGTTTCACTTGCAAACTGTTAATGTTATTTTGCTTTAGTAACCTGTCTCCAATGTAAATTCTCTGTCTAACCCCCCTTGCTGTGGGAACAAGCGGGGAAAGCCTGTTTGTTCCCACTTTCCAGGGCAAGGGAAGGACGAGCCACATGTGAGAATTCTCGCATGTGATGTGTGTGTGCAAGAATTCTTGCACGTGGTCCCCCAGCTTTGTACATACACACATGGGTCCTTGTAGGGGGCAGTGGTGTGGCCCCCAACATCACACCTGCCTCAGGCCCCATGAACCCTCTGGGCAGCCCTGGGAGTTAAGCATCTAGGTAAATAAAGCCTTCTCATAAAAAATCAGAAAGGTTTCCTACCCCACTACGCCCAGTAGCAAAGGCATTCACCTGGGTCAGTGATCAAATCTCCACTGTTAGCTTGGAGACCTGAACACAGTTTTTCACATCACAGGATTATGTCCTAGCCACTAGGCTGTTGACTATTCAGTGCTAGGACTCTCCCTCTCCTTTCATCCTTTTCCAAACACAAGAAAACCAGACCTAGGCATTTAACTTTAGGGGAAGCATCAAAACTAAGGAACCTGAGTGGAGGAAGATGCCTCTGTGACCACCTGTGGGAAAGTCACTTGCTTAAACACCTATAGTGGCTAAAATTTAAAACTTTTAGAATTTGAAGGCTTATTTAGTGCGCATTGCTTATTATTCAATATATTCAATACAAGTGTGGTTAACTAGTGTGCTAGAAAGCAAAATCAGTCTCTCATGGTCTTATCGGGGAGCAGCTCTGTAACAAGGCAGTTCTCACATGTTCCAGAGATAGAGATATTTTTCTTTTGGGAGTACAGTGTGTCTAATGAGCCTTGAGAAGAGAAGCAGCTCCATCTCCCATGTAGCCAAAAGATAAGAGCACAGATGCAGGGATTAACCTGTCCTGGTACCTAGAAGTCCCAATTAGGAATGGAAAGTTTCCAACAATATGATCATGCTTGCCAGACACCTGGTGCAGGAAACACATGTGAACAGATCCTCTATTTGGCTGGACAAGGTACGTCAGACTAGACCACTAATGCATGAGCACCAGCTAGGTACACAATAAATGGACTAAAGGTATAACAGTGGAGAGGAACAAAGAGAGGGTGTGTTCATCACTCAGCAGCTTCCTCCAGGTGAGAGCACCACAAACTGAAGCAAAAGACCTTTGTTTCTTGTTTATACTTCTAAGATTTGGTTCTACAAAACTATAAATATCCTCTTAAATCCACTAGGTGGTGTAATTTGTCTTTTCCTGTCAAATGTGTCTTTTATAAATATTCCTCAAAATCACTCTCTAAATATAGCTGGGATCAAGAAATTTCATGAAGCGTGAAACAAGCTCTGTATCTAAAATACTGTGGTCTTACAGCAGAATATAGTGTTGCTACTTCAAGAATGTAATGAGTCCTCAGTGATGTAAGGATTAATTAAAATAGTTACTCACCAGTAAAGGATGTCGGTCTACCAGAATTACCTTACATCTAGCGAGGCCAGATCCAAAACAAAGTCCTAAGTGCCTAGAAAAAATTCCAGTTTAGCTGCTACCTACCCTTGGAGGGACCTACATTGTTTATTTATTTTATCCAATGACAGAGCAGAGACCAGAAACCTGAACTCCTCCCGCTTCCAGGTCCAAACTATTAGATCAGGAAGTCATGCTGCCTGTTCATTACCTTGTTCCCTTAGGTCGAGGAAGGAATCTAATCCAGGCCATACTCTTCCTGGGAGAATATTCTAACTACTGCTATTCTATTATAATAATAATAATAATAATAATAATAGCAGTAGCAATTAACACCAAAGATAAGAATGAGTCTTGCTCAATGACCTAAAAGGATTAAGGGGCCTACCTTCAGGAGAGCGTTGCAGGGTATGGATCCTGAGTGGATGGAGTTGGCATCTTGCAGCCCTGATTCAGGCCTCCAGGGGTGGAATTTAAAATTTATCCCTGCATTCAGAAGTAATGAATTGGCTAGCTGTAGCCAGTGCATGCTCTGTTACTTCAAGTCCTTCCCATGTTCACCTTAGTTCTCATTCCAAGGCACCTTACTCTCTCCGTGCACCTAAAACAGACCTCTGGGCTCCACCCCAATGCCAGGGGCCTAAAAGATAGTCACGGTGAATTACCTTTCAGGCACCCAAATCTTTTATTGAATCAAGCTTTACAGACCCATTTCTAGGAACGTAGGACAGGGAGTGGCTTCCTGGGCCATCAAGTCCAGTCCCGCACATTTGCAGGCACTCATTAGCCAAGGAATCCCTCAGATCACCACTTCAAGCCATCATCAACAACTACAAGAAGTGCAATCCAAAGCCCAAAAGAAGCCTTATAACATGACATATGTAAAGGCAGAAAAGAGGTCAGTGCCAAAGCCCTGCCACTGCAATGACAGGGATGCAGTTGCTTTATGTATATGCTCAGAAGATTCTAGTTAAATACTGATGTCCCGTGCTACTCAGGAAGGCAATGCCCCCACTCTCCAAACAACTTCCACATTACCTTCATTCTCAACCTGGGACTACAAATATGTAACTAAACATCACACACACTACCTGGTGTGCCAGAACTCCTTGTTCTATCACACTAGCTCTTCAATAAACTTATCTAGTTCAGTCTTAGAGATGCAAGTTGCTTGCCCCCCTCCACTTCACTTGGAAGACCGTTCCAAACTTCACTTCTCTGATAGGTAGAAATTTTCTTCTGATTTTCTATCTAAATGTACTGATAGTCAATTTGTAGTCCTTTGACTTGTGCCGGTGTTGTTTTTCAACCTAAAAATCTCCGCCCTCCCTGTTATTTGTCCTATGTATGTACTTGGGAAGTGATCATCTCCCCTCTCAAGTCTGTTTTGTTAAACAAACCAAACTTGTTTAAACTCCTTTCATAAGAAAACTCTCCATGCTGTTAAACATCTTAATGACCTTTCTTTGAACTCATTCCAATTTAAGTTAATCTTTTCTGAACATGGATGAGCCAAACTGCACACAGTAATGTAAAGGAGTGTCTTGTACAATAGAGCTAAGTTTCTCCTTGTCTCTGCTGCATATATCCCCTCTCATACACTCTAAAACTGCTTTAGCTTTTTTCACAGCTGCATTGTACTAGTGGCTCATGGTCATCTTTTCATTAACCAGTGTACCCAAGTCTCTATTCCTCAGGTGTCTCCAGTCAATGTACCCTTTTCTCATAGCTGAAGTCCTTGCTGTTGGTTCCTAAGCGCATGACTTTGCGCCTAATACTGTTAAATGTAATTCTATTTCTTATCTTCTATTCCACCAGATTATCTAAATCTTCCTGTCTTCTGCATTGGCAACACCCCACAGCTTAGTGTCATCCACAAATTTCATGAAGGTGCTCCTAACTCCAGGATTAAGGTCTCTCATAAAAATATTAAGCAAGATAGGTCCCATGACCAGACCCCAAAGAACACCACTGGTAGATGCTTTTCTGTCAGATAATTCTCTTTCAAAATCATCAACATCCTATTCAACATCCTAATTCTAGACAGAATTTTGGTGAGTCACAAACCAAACTGACAAAGTGGCTGCAAAAGAATTTAGCATTAGGCAATTCTAACTTGTCCAGAAAATTTACATAGGTGCTTTGACTTGAGCAAATGCTAGTTGGTAGTCCAGACACCGACTAGGGAAAGGGACAGACATTCAAAAAGCCTGAGCCTGAATTGATTCAATCTTTGCAGGTTAGTCTAACCCAGCTAGGCTAAATCAGGTTAGGCTAGGTTAGTCTAACCTGGCTAGGCTGTGTTTGTAACTGCACAGACATCTCAGAAATGCAGGCACATGCCTGCAGTGGGTCAGGTTAGAAGCCAGAGTGCGCTAGAGCAGCCCTTCCTTCCCTTCTATAGCATTGAGCTAAGGGAGGGAGTGGCCAAGCCCTGGCAGGACACTCTGATTAGCTTAGCGAGGAATTGATAAGTGTTTATCACCCCATTAAGAATACAACAAAGGAACACTACCAGCTACCTGTTGATTCTACCATTGTCCTGTCTGCCACAGCATGAACCGTAGGCAGCATGTAGTCTGCTTAGCTTATACACAGGCACCTCTCAGGAAGGCAGAGGGAAGTGGGGAATTCCTGCTTAGCAGGGAGTGGTGAAGTGGGGGGCAGGAGGGGAGAATCCTGCAGTCTCTGCCAAGCTGCAGCCAGGAAGCAGAGGGGAGGGGCCAACTCTGCTATGGAGCACAGAGCCCCGCCCAGCCCAGAAAGTATGCTGGGACACTAGGGGTTTAACTTAAACCAGCAAGGGGTCTGGGACAGATATTGCATAAACCAGTTTGACCCAAATCTGATACTACATTCAATCAGGTTTATCTCAAACCAGTTTCAGCCATTTTCAAACTGGTTTATGTGCAATGAATATCTGTTCTGTTCCAGGTTTAAACCAATTTCTGATCACTTAAACTGGTTTATGTGTAATGTCTGTCCCTAGCCCCCTTCTTCACCCCACCCTGACTCTTCAGCCTCAATTACCTTAATCCCACTAGCATTAGCAGTAGCTGTTGTGATCCAAAATGGTTCTGGGAGGCAGCAAAACAAAAGGCTCCAGTTCCTTAGGAAAGGTAACAGCATGGCTAGCAACTATTTGATTAGCTGAAAGAGGAGTCCTGGCAGCAGGACCAGAACCTAGACAAGTGCTCACCCCATTAACAGACCACAGGCATCCTTCATTAATCTTGCCCTGTTGGATATCCAGTGATTTCTTGTTCCATAATTTCATGTTCACGTTGTTTTTTAAAGTTTTATTATCCAACAGCTACTCTGAAGGCAACAATGGACTGTCCAGGGAGGTTAATGTGTTCTGCCCAGGTGTCTTTCTGGAGTTGATATCAAATCAATGTTCACTCCTTCCTTCCCATGGGGTAGCCCCATCTGTCCAATGTAGCCAGCAGAGGGGCTCTATAAGCAGGTGATGGCATCTATGACATTGGTAGAGGAGCAGGTGAATTAATCTTGGATGTTGTAAACCATGCTGTTTGGTCCAGTGATTACATGGTCTGTGTTGATGAGGAAGTACAGCTAGCCTTTGGGTTCTCAGCAATATCTGGTGCCCCGGGAAGACTAGGAGTTAGGTAGTCTGGTGCTGGAGAGATACCATACGTGATTGGAGGCAGGGAGGGGGTGGGTGCCAGTAAGCCACAACAGGTTTGAACCTAAAAATAGTTTATGTTTTAGGCCTTTTTTCAGGCTCCAGGAAGATAAGAGTGGGTTTGCATTAACAAGTCTGTTTTATCAGGTTTCGGGGGGTTGTGAGTATTGTTTAAAACCTTGGCTCAGAAACCACAAAATAGCAGGAGAAAAGAATGAGTGAGACAAGAGAGTTACAATCCTTAGCAAGTGCTTTTGGATTACATGGAATTGGTAAGGGATACCTAGGGAAAAACAAAGATAAATCTCACCTGTTATTACTATTGCACCATCTGCCCATGTCATTTCTGCTTGCAATTTTAACTACTTTGAGGTAAGGTTGTTCACATCTATTTCCAATCATCACTACTAGAATAAATCTAGGAAGTGACCAATTAAACCAGTGTTCACATCAGCATCAACTCCCATGTCTTGTCACCTAAATATCATGGTGTCCCAATACACACAGACTGAACAGGTCTACAACTAACTCACTCTCTTTGCTTTATTCATATATCCTAACATATCTTTGATTACCTGCAGTGGATCAGTCTGATAGTTAACCATGTAATGATGTTGTATTTGCCTTAGAATATAGTCAGACAATATTTAATCCACTTTAGAAGGAAAAAAGCAATAAATCTGACAAAATACAGAAAATTTCAGGAGGTATACTTCATGAATGACAATGATTACATGATATGCTACTACATGTACATCTGCGTTTTATACACATATACAGAAACTAAAACTTTAGTAATGCTGGATTAAGCCTGCATACTCCAAATAGAAAAGAATTAAGAAATACCAGTAATTGATTTATCAGAGTAATATTATTTTAGCCATCTTGCTGCCACTAAAAATGACAACAGGAAAATGAAATACAAATTACTTTGCTTCAATAAGGGAAACTACATTTTCTTATTTTATTTTAAAACATCTCTTTGATGTTGCATCAATGCCATTTCTAGGGTTTTTATAAACATAGACACTGTTAGGTAAAAAAAAAAAAAAAAAAAGTCCACTCCTAGTTTGTACTTCCTGGGGACTCCACTGGCATTCTTGTTAATACATTAGTTTTACACTTCAAAGTGAAATTAATATATCTCAGCTGCAAAGACTATACATGTCAAACAAATAACAGTGTGATGTGTACAAGATACACAGCAGTACATGTAATAAATCAATCACACTGCATTTTAGCATGGAAAAACCCAGCTCTGGAAGTATGAGTAAATGTACAATCTAATGATGGAACACGTTATAAACACTCATAAGAGTAAAGTTGGAAAAGATGGAAATATGTTGACTAGGCATGAATAGAGTTGTTTACATTAGAACAGATAAAGAAAGCCAGAGATATTTCTTTTTAAAGATTTTATTGCCAAATCGGAGCATGTATTTGTACCATCTTGTAGTACATAATCTAAAATATGTGGGATTCAATATTCAATTACATTCTCAAATATTCATAAAATGGAAATATTTATATCTGAAAGCAAACAAAAATCAAGTATTCATCACTTGCAGACTTTACATACCACCGAACTGACCAACATGTTTATGACGATATATATATATTTTTTAAATATCTACACATTTCTTAACACATTTCATCTTTGGGTTGAGACAAAACATAGGAAGTTCTTCAGTAACTGAATGTGTATCAAACTTGTGACTTCATGAGAAACAATAAATTAATAATAGGGTTAGCCTTGTGACCATCACTATTTGGTTTTGGCTAGCCAACTAAAATTAATATATTGGGCAGAGTTCCTAAACTGTGGCTCTGGGTTTAGTAGGAAATGGCTAATAGCTTCTTCCTGTTTTCCTTTACTGAAATACATTACAAGACATTTAAAATACTTTCTTAATATTACTTTTTGTGTAAAGAACTCCTATATTTGAACTAGAGATGGTATTTAAATCATAAACAGGGGAAGAGGGGGTCTGTACTATCACAAAGAGGAGGGAAGCTGGTCCATGAGATAAACTATATATTGATTTAGTCTGCACTGTGAAAAAAATCAAGAGCTCTTATCATAAACTGTGTTTGCCTGCATTATATAGACGCATATGCATATTTCTTAATTTATTTAACTTATTTAGGTGCAGTCAGAAAATTTTGGCCCACATTTTTATAAAGAACTAAAAATATATAGGAGGTTTACTGTTCCCCTGCAATTCAGAAAGGATTTCCACAGGCTCCCATTTCAACGTGAACAGTGGAAGAGATTCCTTAAAATGCAGGTTTCACGTCGACATCAGTATTGATTGCATTTTATTTCATCACCACAGTGCAGTCTGCCTAATACAATCTACATAGGAAGAGTGATCCAAATACTGGATTGCACACATATGGCTGGTCTTGCAGTGCTTGTTGCAGACAACACTTTTGTTATAGCTCACAAAGAAGTGTGCATAATATTGCTGGAATTGTTTGCTGTGAGGCACAGAGAATTGCTTTGCCATTCCATATAAGCTTTCTGGCTTCAAGTCTTCAATACCATAAGCTTTGGTCAGGATGTATTCTAATTTCCAGTTTGATTCATTTCTCTTGTTGGCATCTCTAAGGTCCATGTAAAACTGCCAAATATCCTAGGTTTGAAAAAGAGGGGAGGGAGGGAAGGTGGAGGGCAGAGCTATATTACTTTCTTTCCTGCTTCATTAAATTTCTAGAGTGATGTATTGATTAGGAAGCTGTCACTGCTTGTTATTCACAATTCAATAGAAGGTCATGTCCTACCCCAAGACTTGGGCTCATACCCAAAGCCTGCACTTGTAGTGCAGGACTGGTAGGGGGGAGGGGAGGCAAAGAGAAGAGGAAGGAGACAAAAGGGAATAGCTGCACTGTTAGAGGTGATTTCTGTCAAGTAAGACAGTACACCAAAGTCTCTTCTGCTCAATTCTCTTGTGTATTGGGGGGGGGGGGGGGGGGGGGCATAAGGGAGAGAGAGAGCTTATATTTTCACATAAGAAATGGGCAAAACTCAACTTGAGGTAAAAACTTAAACTTTTGGAGTGAAGTCTTGGTTCCCCTGAAGTCAACGGGAGTTTTGCCATTGATTTCAGTGAAGCCAGGATTTCACCCCAGAGTCTGTGGAGATTCTCTTCTTCCATCACTCTGCACAGTGTTGGACTAAACGCACACGATTTACTTTCTCTATCTCCAAAGGTCAGACGTGTAGATACATCCATCTATAATTTTGCCTGCCTCTCTGCATTGCTGCACAGCACACTATGAAAACAGTGTTAGGATATTACCCACAAGGCTTTTTTTCCCCTCATAGATTTCATGATTTGGTCAGCAGAAGGAAAGTTAGGGGTAGATCCTTCAGACCCAAGAGTAAGTACTGTTTTCCTTTGTTCCGATTTATCCTTCCTTTTCTTACACTTCTCCACCCACCTGCTGTAAAGGCAGATCCAGCATCAGCCATGCAGCAGGACACCCAGTATAAAATGGCCTGAACTGCAGCAGCCATAATTTTCTGTTTAAATACTTAACACTAAAAAACCCTTTTAAATCACTTACCAACAAGTTGTAATTAAAAGGATCATACTGATAGAGCCTGACACCAGGATTGTTGGACAACTTCTGAAAACGACTTTTCACTGGAGTCACAGCAGGTGCCACAAACAAAGAGTTTATAGGCTTTGCTGGCAAAAATAGAGAAATAAACAATTTCCTTTGATTAGATGTTTTTCAGAACACTGTATTTCTGTTAAAAGCCAACAAGGTAAGAACCGGGGCACTTGGCTTAACTACATTATCACTTTTGCACAAGGGGATCTATATCAGGGAAAGCACTAAGTCCTGGCAAGTCCCATCAGTGCAAACTCCACTGTACATCAGTGTAATACATCTACATAGGAAGCTTGCAGCCATTTAGCTGCACTGATGCAAAACTTCTGATTGCAACAAAGCCCTTAGTATCCAATACTTCTTTGCTGCAAGCTATACTGAAGAAATCAGATTCAGAAGTCTGTGTTGTCATCTCTAAGTGACATGTCATATGCTTTATGTGTTTTTGCATTATCAGAAATGTCAGGGATAATTACTGATATACCTTAAAGCTTCATGTAACTACATTTACCTATCATCTGCTCTTTGACACAATTTAAGACATCAAAAAGCTTTAAGTAGATAGAATACCCACCCATGAGTACTTAAGGGCTCTTCATGAAAATATAACTATTCCTTTACTCTGCCAACATCATAGTACAGAATTAAAAAACCTGAATTCCACCAGTAAGCTGAAGCTCTGAAAGCTGGTGAACAATTCTGGAAATCCAGCAAACTCTTCTGGAGGACATAAAATGGGCTCTGTATCTCATTGTATGGGTTCTGGTTACAAATTTCACTGTCTCTTGATTCAGCAAAGTTTTGTCAATAAAATAAATCAGAGTTTAAAAGTGTATTGAAAACAGAAAAGACAGAGATAGCTAGATAGGGAAGGTTTAATTTGTGCCAGAGACACAGATTTGGAAGCTGAGTTAATTGTGCAATGCAAGCAGCAAAACCAGTCTGCCCTTCCCAATGAAGTTTGTGCAAAAGTTTCAGCCATGGAATTGAGCAAAGTCCTAATAGCCATCTTACAAAATCCTTGGAGGAAGTTTCCCCATTTAGAGAGGTTTGCAGTTCCTTCTTCTTGGGGGCCAATTCCATATAACTGCCATGAACAGAGGCACTGCAGTGAGCCATGGCACTGGATTCTGGCATAGACAGTGTGACTTCTATTAGTAACATTTAGTATGTCTATTTACGCAGGTATTTCTAGTAGTAGCAATATTTCATTTAGCTATTCTCACCCTTAGAAATGAAATATTTCTTAGTGCAAAGCAAAACTTTCAAACTTGGGCAATTTCCTCTGAAGGGAGATTATGGGATCTAAGAGATGCAGCAAGCAGAGATTTTCTTCCCCTTACCTTCTGCTCCCCCATCTTAATTAACTTTGAAGCTGCAGGGAACCCAGCAGAGAGGCACAGTAATGATGCAGGAAACACAAAAAAACAGAGCATGTCTCCTTGGCCTGAGAACATTCCCCTTGACACATTACACAATAGGAACTGGCCTGGGTTATTTGCCCATGTCACTGAAAGAGTGGAGAGGAAAGACTAGAAATCCTTGCCTAAGGAATTACTAACGTTCATTAAGAATATGACACTCAGAAAGTCTCTCCTCATTGCAGAGGACAAGTATAATATGGACTGAAATTCTTAAAAAATACAATGCAATACATAGATCTCAGTAGAGGAAGCGTGGGAGAAAACTGCTCAGACAGCACTGTAATAAGTATTCAGTGAACTTGAAAAAAATACATACATTTCACACCCATTCCTTTTTAAAAATAATTCATAGTAGGGTCTGACCATATCAAACCTCCAAGAAAATATTATTTTGTTTGAGACCATAAGGAACAGAAGTAAAAAAGAACTATTACCTTTCTCATCAAGAAGGATCATGATACTATCTCTGTGAGTATGTCCAAAAAACTGTCCAGCAATAACAGCACTGTACTTTCGAAAAATCTTTATCAATCTCTCATTGTAATATCTTCTTATAGCAGTAGTATACCTTGCGTAAGGCAAATATCCTACTGGCACATGTCCAATTATATATACCTATAGATGAGATATATTTGGCACAATTAGCATTTTCATATATAACAGACATATTTATCTGCAGCCTAAAATTAACAGTTTTCTAATGATACTGCCTTTGAAATGCCTTTCTGAAATCTAAGTTAGGGGTTTGTTTTCTTTTTTACACCAATAGTGTTTAAAGTTACTGTGAATAAAAATGCCCGAATTTTTGGTTGGAAGGCTAGTAATTACAGCTTTGATCATCCCAAAGTTATTCAAGACAGACTTAGTGAAACTTTTAGGCTGGAAAAAAAATTGGGGGCCTAAATTCTAAAATTTCCATTCAGGAAAAGTGGTTGAGAAAAGAACCCCTCCTCAGAATACCCTGCTACCTGGGATTAGGACACGCATTCAGGAAGATGGAGCATATTTCAAATCCTTGCCTAAATTCAGGCAGAAGCTGAGACTGATCCCGAGTCTCCAACGTCAAGTGTATATTTTAGCCTAGCCATTTTGGACACCACTACTGCTGTTTTTTGTTTATACAGGGAACAAACAAAATATGTGCATATTAATACTATTAGTGCATATGTGCTATTAAAGCTATAAAGTCTTACGGGTACTTCCTGTTGGAAGCAAATTTGCTCCCAGCAGAAGCAGCCCAGTACAGGGCTGCTCCTGCCCCCTGCAGCAGCCAGGGGGAGCTCCAGGCTCCCCTAGGGTGCTTGCCCAGGGGCTGGCAGAGAGAACAGGAGCTGGTCCTGCTGCTCACGGGGCCAGGAGAGCTCTGCCAGCTGCAGTGGCAGCTGTATCTTGGCCCCATGCACATCGGGACCCCTCCCGATGTGCCTGGGGCTGGGAGATAGCTGCCACTGCAGAGCCCTCCCAACCTCCACTCCCCTCCCCTG